>NW_011887859.1:147574-169948 GCF_000806365.1 Fopius arisanus
AAAGCTGAGGAATTGGCAGCGAAGATCAACGTCCCAATTGTGTGCTATAATCGGTTTAATGCCAATCACCAGGGCTTGAAATCAGTTATATTTTCGGATGTAGCCGAGCTCGATTTAGGATCACGTCCGCGATTACCAATGGCATATTCTCTGCACATTTTGGGAAAATCATTCGATATTGCCAACATCCCCAGCTGGAGGGGTTACATGGAGTCCATCAGCCACGATCAGCAATACCACGTATCGCAAGTTTTTTGCCTGCCCTTCGTCAATTTACCACCATCCAATATGGATACCATCAACACAGTTTTACATTCTGCTGCCCTGGAATGCTTGCGACTGAATCAGGGGACATGTTTTGTCACTTTTGATCAACCTCTTTACATCAAGGCTCGCGAAATTGTCGCCAACGATGCCGGTATGCTGACAAATATGGTCGTGAGATTAGGAGGCTTCCATTTCCTGATGTCATTGCTTGGAGGGCTTGGGACGATCATGGATGGCAGTGGATTGAAGGAGCTATTATCGATTATTTATGCAGGCAATACCGTGGATGATATGCTCACTGGCCATGCCTTCAGCAGAGCAATAAGAGGTCATCTCCTGATTCATTCAGCACTGGGCAAGATCATTGTTGGTCATGCGGGATGTTTTGATGATGAGGATCGTCAGCATGTAAGAGAACTTCTCCAGGACTTCTCCATTCAGCCACCAACATTGCAAGAAATCGACCAGGATGCAACTCTGGCTAATATTGTGAGCAAGCTGATGAATGCTATGGACCATCTTGCAGAAGTTGGGCGCACATCAAGGCTCTGGCTGCAATATTTTGATTGTATTACCTTAGTAATGCAATTCATCGAAGCAGAGCGCCTGGGAAACTGGCAACTACATCTCCAATGCATACGAGACATGCTGCCTTTCTTCCATGCTGCTGGTCATTTGGCCTATGCCAAATCCGCACAAATATACCTGCAAGACATGTCTGAGCTGCCCAAGAAAATGACTCCTGATGAATACTACAAATTCACAACGGAAGGTCATTTTACTATCCGACGATCTGATAAGAAATGGGCTGGTATCTGGACAGATATGACGGTGGAGCAAACACTGATGCGCGTGATGAAAATTTCTGGAGGTCTCACTAATGGCCGTGGGATAAACAAAGAAGGAGTTATCGCCAGGTGGATACTGGGAATGCCGATTGCTTACGAAGTCATGGAAGGATTTGAAGCATTCTGCGGGATCAGATCAGCCAGTGGAGAGCAACATACAGACTTGAGACCAACGAGCATCAATCGAGATGCGGCGGATTATTGCAAGTTGGTGGAGTGGCTTACTCTGCATGATCCATTCGCTGCTATTGATGCTGAGAAGCTGATCTCCATTGGAGATGGCCTGTGTGCTGCACCCGAAATCAATTGTGATAAAGCAATTGAGATGGGAATTAATTCAATGACTGCGATGCTGGGAGTGAATGCTGCAGATGTAAAGATGAAGCGCTCGACACGTGTTAAGTCTATCGCTACAACGAAACGTGGAATTGTGATCGATAACGAGCTTGTTACGGTCAATACTACTCTACTGTTCCAGCGAATTACTGCAGTTACAAGAAACGACAACGATTTAGCCACCCTAGCATTACACCACGAATTAGCTCCCTTTCCACTCGCTCTATTCGATGATCAGGGTCTCATGAGAAAATCGAAGAAGTCAGACTTATACAATGCCTTCACTTGTCGACCGATGGATGGCATTAATTTGGCTGAATTTAAAATTGTCATCGACGGAGGGTTTTTGCTCCACAAAGTTGTGTGGCCTCTCGGAAGTACCTATCAGCAGATTCTCAAACTGTATGAAGACTACATCATCAGGAATCATGGAAGGAACTCTATAATTGTTTTCGATGGTTACCAGGAAGTAAGCATGGGAACAAAATCGTACGAGAGGTCGAGACGCTCAAAGTTCACCAAAACCACTGACGTTGCATTTGAGAAGGACATGACGGTCACTTTGACTCAATCAAAGTTTTTATCAAACGACCAAAATAAGGCTCGATTCATCAATTTTCTCAAAATTCAATTGATGGACGCGGGAATAGCTGTGGAGCAAGCACCTGAAGATGCTGATCGATTGATCGCAACGACTGCCATTGACCAGCTTGAAAGCCACGAAAAAGTTGCAGTTGTTGGCCAAGACACTGATTTACTAGCGCTTCTGATTGCTCTGACTCCAGCAGAACGGGACATTCGCTTCATTAAACAAGGGACAGGAAAAGTTGCCAATATGATGTTCTCAACTCAAGAATATGTATATCTCAAGGACATCATACTCTTCAGTCACGCATTCACAGGATGTGATACCACTAGTGCTATCAGTGGGAAGGGGAAAAAGACCTTTTTGAATGTTCTAAAAAAGAAGCAGCAGTTATTGAAACATGTGGCTCTCTTCAACAACCGCAACGCTACAAAGACTGAAATCAATGAAGCAAGTGAACGTCTAATGCTTGCTCTGCATGGAGCCAAGGAGGAGGAAACATCAATGAATAACTTCCGATACGAAAGGTTCATGGTTTCCACCGCACGGGCCCGGGCAGAAGTTCGATTATCCCAGCTTCCACCTACTGCTGCAGCAACTGAGCAACATGGCCAACGTGTTTAGTTGCAGGTTCAGAAGTGGCTGGGGAATGAAGAACTCAATCCCACAGATTGGGGTTGGGAAATGAAGGACCAAGTCTTGTTACCCATCGTGACAAGTGAATTACCTGCCCCATACTCCACTTTAAAGATGATATTCTGTACCTGCAAGGGAAATTGTTCCAATCGATGTGGATGCCGGAAAGCTGGACTGAAGTATTCTAGTATTTGTTCGGGATGCCATGGCAATTCCTGTTCAAATGCAAGGGAAATTGACATTTCTACTGACACGTTAGAATGTTCAGAGGATTCGGCTGATGCATTGATCAATGAATTGGATTGCATCATCTGTCAACAGATAGAGGAGGCTATCAACAACGAGGAATGTAGTTCAATCACTCACCCTACGTTGGATGACACAACCGCTGTCAAGAAACGTCGTGTAGAATAAACAAAAATGCACTTATTATGTTTTCATTAATTAAAATTTAGTTAAATAATGTTGGGTATAGTGTAGATTGTGCACGTTTTGTGTGTTTTTCTGTGTATATAATATTATCAATTAATAATTTTTGTACATAGACGTCATGGGTTTTATCATTTGACCAATAAATCATTTTTTTTTCTTCAAATCGTGCATTTCGACTTATTTACTGACAATTTATCCAGTTCTACGCTCACCTCCAACGTTAGCCAATAAATAAAGCCAGGTAAATTCAAATCTACTGCGCATACCGCCTGCTGGGATGAGGTGCGCGCGCCGCTAATCGCGGGCCCAAACCGATCACGTGACCATTGTTTATTATTTCGAGCAAGAAAATGTTCACAATTTTCAACAAAAATAACGACGGGTTTGAAATATTGTTCATTGCTCGTAATATATGGAGAAATTTGTCAGTTAAAGAGTGGTATTTTTTTTATTGAAATCGATAGAGTTAAACGAAAGTGAAAAGATTTCTTGGCGTTCGTCTAAATTATTGACGGTTTTTAATTAATTTTAATAATAAGGACATCGAATTGGGGGTAAACATTTTGATATGTTGTTCAGGGAGTTTTTTCGAATCGATTGGTATTTTTTTTACTCAGGGGCGTTTTATTTACATGTCAAAAGCTTTATTGACTGGACTAAGTACACCATACGCCGGACACCAAGGTGCCGATAAGACATGCCATCGCCTAGCCACCCAATACTATTGGCCAGCGATGTTTGAGGACGTGATGACGTCCATCAGTACGTGCCACGAATGTCAGCGCTGCAAAGTGCAACAGAAGACACCGATAGGACTAATGGGACCTCGAGCAATCGAGCAGCCATGGTCACGTATATCGGCAGATAAAATGGGCCCGTTTACACCCAGTAAAGCGGGAAACGAATATATATTAGTTATCCAAGACTTCTTCACGAAGTGGATAGAAGTTCGGCCGTTACGAAAAGCAACGGGCGCAACAATCCGGAAAGCATTAGAGGAGACGATCATCTATCGATGGGGAGCTCCTCGGGAATTGCTGACCGATAATGGTACCGAGTTCGTAAATAAGGACTTGAAAGAGCTCGCAGCTTCGACCAACATGAAGTATCGAACGACTCCACCGTATCATCCGCAAGCGAACCCCACCGAGAGAGTGAACCGTTCGTTAAAAGCGATGATACGAGCTTACGTGGAGACAGATCACCGAGAATGCGATTGTCACTTGGACGCATTTAGATTTGCGTACAATACAGCACAACATAGCTCGCTGAAAGCCACACCGGCCTTCGTCAACCTCGGACGAGCGCTGGAACCAGCCAACTCATTACGGAGAAAGCTGGAAGGAGGAGTGGAGGTTGAAGAAACCCTCGCAGAAGCATGGGTAGAGCGTATGAAACGACACGATACCCTACGATTGGCTTTTAGGCACGCCCTAACAGAAGCCAACGACCGACAGGCACAAGCATATAACTTGCGCCGGAGAGAAGGAGAGTTCGAGGTTGGAGAACAAGATCTAGTTCGAAACCACGAGTTGTCAAATGCTGCCAAGCACCGCTCAGCCTTTGAATAAACCATTCAATGGGCCCCTAGTGGTGACGAAAAAGCATTCCAGAAACTTCTACGAAGTCTCTGATTTAGCTGGAAGGACTCCGAAAGGCGCCTCAATAGTGGAAATGAAGCCCGATAAGGAAGCCTTGGATGATTCCCCAGGTACAGAAGAGGGAGACGAAATTCTTCAGGAGTAAGCGATCTAAACCCACAGGTTTCGGGTCGAAACCCCTCTTAGGGAGAGGGGTGTGTAACGAGATTTTTCTCGTTACTAGATAAAACACTAGGAAGGTCACTAGGTGAAAGGAACGACATCTAACGCCGGCTGAAAATAGCCGAGCGAAAGATGAGTAGAACATCGTAGGACGGCCAATCAGGCCGCTCCGAAGGTGAATTTGACCAATCACATAGTGTGAAGAAACGTGGCAGGGTGGGACTATGTTTCGGAACACTGTGATGGCGCTGACGATAGCTGTTTCCCAATTCGGAAATCCACCCAGCTGTGTTGGGGAGTCCAGGGCCGACGTACAGGCGTTCCAACTGGGTGGTTCCGAAGGGCGCCGTCGACTTAGACCAGGGACCAACGGCTAGGTGAAAGGACTAGCGCCCCCGGGATCCCGTCGAGTTGATTGTTGGCTGTGGTGTAACGGCTGACCCACAGTCGCGGAGATGCTCAGACTAGGGGGAGAAGGTCCTGGTGGATTTCAGGACAGTTCGCGTTGAGTGCTGGTCTCGAGCGGATGTTTTAGGAGCTCGGGATCAGTTGGTGGCAATAATCCCTGCCGGGGTTATGAAGGGTACGTGGTTTCAAGGAATCTTGGAATAGCGAGAGAAGGGGACACTTATGTGTCCCCTTCAAGCAAAAAATCCAGAATTGGAAATTGAAGGCGGTGCCGACAACTTACGTTTCTGCTCTTAGTAATCAATATTCTGTCAATAGTGCTATACTTCATTGTGCTATGATGTGTGATCACTATACCTGCTTATTAAGTGTAACGTGACATTTTCCAACCGACCGAAAATGCCCATCACCTTCGCCCTTCCTCCCTCTAGCCTCCTCGCCGATATTCAACTTAACTTAAATCGGGACCTACAGAAAGGTTGCCGGGCACCAGCTAATTTTTCTGATCGAGAAACGAGCAACTCGAAAATCTAAACCTAATTTAAAACCGCAAAACGTATCACTAACGCGTACTTATATCTAATTCAGCAAGGGGTTTGAGGGAGAGGTAACGGATACCTGCGCTGCTCAGTATGCTAGGTGGTGGAAAGAGGGGTGGAATCGGGGAAAAGGGCAAAAATGTTCAAAAATAATTTCTCTTAAGACCGTATTAACTCTTCCAAAATTAACGAATTTTTATTAAATCGAACCCGAATACTGATGTCGGAAATTTCCCGGTCGACGGAAGCCAACGGTATTGCTTTCACCCGCCGCGGCGGGGATAATTCCAAAAAAAACGAAAAGTAGAAAAAAATAGAAAAGTGACCCCAGCTAAATCCGCGAGGCCCCGGAGGGTGCTCGGGATTCCTCCGAAATTTCGGGACTTTGTAGATACAGTTTATTGCAAAATTTTCCCATTGAAAACCTCCCCATAATTCCACGAGTCCTCAGGAGAGGCTCGGGATTTCTCCAAAAAAACTAGGGCCCCCTAGAAGGGCTAATAATAACTTCTCCCCGTGGATGAATTATAGAAATTCACTCCACGTGATTCCGCGGGCCCTCGGGAGGTCCGGGATTAATCCCCAAGAAAAAACGAGTTCCATAAATTATTTATTAATTTTCTATCACCGAGAAAACTCTCGGCGAGCCTGGAAGGGGCGTTAGGTGAAAGCGAGAGAGAGATGGAAGATAATGTGCGAGAGAGATCGCACTACGCCCAACGCACACGGTACGCGTATCAAAGAATTTTCTAACGGATAAAAATCCGCGACGCCTCGATGCCTCCACCGATCGACATCGGATAAACTCCACCGGCGAGGGGGAATATTCGCGGATAGCCTCCCCAAATTGGGGATTTCCACCGTTGAAGGGGACCGAGATATCTCCGTTTCTCGAGAGCGGGATTTCCTCAGCACCGTTGGGCTGGAATTCACGCTCAACGTTGAGCGGAGCGGAGTGGGGGAAGCACTCGGAGCCTCGACCGCATGGACACCCCTCAAGGTTATCCAAGCAAATTCCTCACGTTTCCGCGGGGTTTTTCCACGGTTTTCCGCCGGGATTTTCGCACGTTTCTCGCGCTACATGCCCCTAAACCTCCACAGGGACGGCCCTGTGGGATGAATAATTTTCCCACACGTGATCAGCCGTGGTTTTCGGATAAAACCATGGCTGAGAAATACTCGCGACACCTCAATGGAGGGAAACGCTGTTCGATCCGTTGATCGAACAGGGCCAATTCACTCGCGAACCGAATTAAATACGCGATCTCCAGTAACCGGTGTTACTGGGATGAATAAGAGAATTTATCCTCACCTTTCCACGCGATTTCCGGGTCGGGTGGGATCCTCCCATTGTCTTCTCCTTTCTTTTTGGCACTCTCTGGGGAAAACGTCCTGTGGCTCGGGTGTCCAGGCGATAACTGCTAAAAATGGCGGAACTCATGTCTCACCGAGACGTTAGTTCCGGTGGATTAAGCGCGATGGCACTAATGGTCCTGGCGCTCTAATTTCTCCCCATTCAAATTTGAACGGGGGACCTAATTCTGATTAATTTTTCCTAATAACCCTAATTATCGCGGCTAGTCTTTTCCCGGTTGTTTCCCCCGGGGATCCGTGGATATACTAATATGAACTAAACTTAACTAATACGGCAATTCGGGGAGGTGTCGGTCGTAACACCCCCGCCGACCATCCAACACTAACGCGTACACTAAAATTCCTCACGAATCCCTCTTTTTTTTGGGGTGCTGGTTCTCGCAGCCAGACGGTTCATCCCGGGATGATTTTGCAAACGGAATACTCCCCAGAATCTACGTCGGATGATAATTCCATATTATCCCTCTTCGCGACGAGATTGAGAACCGACGCGATGTCCCACCCTAATTTCTAATCCCAGCCCTAAGTTTTCCTTAGTCAATCCCTAACCTCCTGCTGATTCGGCAGGGAATAACCCCTGTAATTTTTCCCCCCATAGATTCCCTTAAAATTGCCTAACCTCCTGCTAATTTCCGGAATTAGCAGGGAAAAATCCCTAATATTCTAAACCGTCCTAACGTAACCTCCGGTCCGTCCGGGACAATCGCGAAACCGTGATTTCATGTCACTGTTTAATTAATTATCCAATTTCCTCCACTGGTGTGGGATTCGCGGGTTGGGTGCGGCTCTCTCTCTCAAAAAAAAAAAAACGGTGTATGTCACATAAGAGACAAAAAAAATATTTGGGTTCACATAGACGATACAGTTATTTCAAAAAGTCGAGGGCCACGAAATGCAAAAGATGTATATATATTATTTTTGGAAAGAAGAAATTGAAGACCTGAAAATATGAGAACAATCTGATCAATTTTTATGACTATGACACCCTCGATAAAAGTGAATGTATATGTCTAAAATCTGTCTAAGGCCCTTGAGTAATTTTGAGGGAAACTAATCTGAGCAGTTATAGGAGCCCTCAAAATGTTGATTATCAAATTCAACCCTTTGAGGGCTATTATCCTTCATTGCACTATAACGTATTCCCATGCAAATTATGAAAAGATGTGAAATTGAGGAAAAAAAATCTATTGATTGATAATTCATAGATAATTCATCTTGTTCGTTATATTACTGTGAAAACAATTGATATGTTTGCAAAAAGAAGCGAAATCCTATGAAAAAATCAAAAAAAAAATTTTGTGAAAACTTTTGCCAAGTGGAGATTTTATTGTATCTGTTCGGTTTTCGACCGAATTCTTTTTCCCACACTCACACTCACCACCGCACATGACCCACTCAGCTGATTGACTCGCTCGCCTCAGATGACCAGTGGCCCCTCACCTCTGACACCTGAGGTGCCACTTGATGGACAGGTGTATTTGGCCATCCCGATGATCGACACCTCCCACCTTGCGGCTTATCACACTCTCTCATTTGCATATCGACCGTGAGAGTGTTTAGGCGCTTTTCTCAGTACTTCTCGTTTGTTAAAATCAATTGATCCGCTCATTTAATTAGTTCTTCTTGGAATTGAGTTAATAGTTCCTTGAATTTTAATATTCTCGCTCAGCTTTTTTTGTGCTAAATACAAGTGTATTGAGTGACTCTTTGATTTATTAAAGTTGACTTTTTGTGACGACGCCACGCGAATGATTATTTGATCCTCTCACGCATCCTCCTGTAATCCGTCTAAAACTTGTCCATCGCCTAAGAATATCCCCAAAATCAGATCCCGTATCGAACATTTTGGTCCTTCGAGCCGGATACGCGGGATATCTTTTAGTTTTAGCATTATTTTTGTAATTTGTTCGGGAGTGAAAAACTCGCGTCATTCGTCGCCAGGACCGTCTCGACGCTCGCTAGTGCCCAGTGCCCAGCTCATCACACCAGGATCACCCCAGCGATGCAGGTGCCCCGCTCACCCATTAGGGACGTGCCAATCGCAACGCGCGGGGAGAATTCAAACTCTCCATATTTGATCATCTCACGCATCCTCCTGTAATCCGACTAAATCTTGTCCATCGCCTCCTGTCTCGGAGGTGATTTCTCCATTTTCTGGCGACGCAGCGATTCCTTGTCGACCTTCGCATCCAGATAAGCCATTTTAATCATTTTCGGTGTTTGCTTATTTGCTATTACATTTGATTTTTTTTTGCTTTGGGCTTTTTCACCACTGCATTAATTGGTTCTGCATGGCTTTCTGGAGTGTTTGTTTTTTGCTCTGACGATGGGACCTGCTCGTAATACCGGAATTTTACGTGACAATCCGAGTATTTTTGACCAGCGGCAATCTCATTCCGGGTATTATTGACCATCGGACTTCCGGATATTACGGGGCAATAACCGATTGCTTTTTATTGGGTTTTACGCTGATTTACAATTACGTTTGAGCTTTTGCTATTTGAAAATGACTTCGCTTGAAGCAGCTATGAACCTTCAGGGGGCTCGCGCGACATTCATAGAGGAGACGCTCTCAAAAATGTCGGGGGAAGACGCGAAACAATTTCGTCTTTCAGCACTGGAGTCGATGCTGGAAATGACCACATCTCATTGGGGGAAATTCGAAACCTCTCATGAAATGCTCATCACGTCCAGCCCTAAAATTGAAAGTCTCTTAGAGACTCATTATTTCTGGTTTTCGATAAGACTGGCGAATTTCTGCTCAGTTAAGCTCCAGCTGACTCAACTGATGGAGGAGAAAGTAGCCTCTAACCTTAATCTGACTAGGCTGGGTTCTCAGTCCAGCGCTAATGCTCCTTCAGTTCCAAAGTTTTTGGGAACTTACACAGATTGGCGTTCTTTCCGGGATTTTTTTTCTTCGCTAGTCAGTAAAAACCCGGACCTGTCCAACGTCGAACGCATGCACTATCTGCGTACAATCCTTTCGGGAGAGCCTTCACATCTCACTTCGAACTTGACCGTCTCAAATGATTCTTTTAAGACTGCTTGGGACTCATCTATTCATTTCTCGGTATGAAAACAAGCGCCTATTAGTCTCTGCTCATCTTGATCAGCTCTTGACTCCTGCACCGACGTCTTCTCATTGCGGAAAGGAGATAAATCGTTTGATGACTACGGTGTCGGAAGCGCTCAGTGCTCTGAAGGCTCTCGGTGAGCCAACTGATAGTTGGGGATCATGTTGGTTCAAACATTTGGAAGGCGTCTCAGTTCTAAGCTTCGTGATTCTTGGGAGAACAAGGTTGGGGCTTCGACTGATTACCCTTATATTGATCAGCTCTTGAAGTTCCTGAGAGGCCGTGCCAGAGCTATGGAGAGCATGGAGGTCAACTCTTAGAACAGCTTCCGTAAGCCCAGCGCTCAGGTTCAGTCACAGCATAATAGATCTGCAAAGGTTAACACAGTGACTAGCTCTCGAACAGCTTACAGCCAGCACCCAACTGCAGCTTAAAGCTCGGCTCAAATACATTCCACTCACTCGACTTCTTGGGCTGACGCTGGCTACCCTTGTTCATACTGTAAGAGGGACGATTACATCGCCTCTAGCAGTGAATTTAAGGATCTCTCGCCCATCGCAAGAAAGGAGGTTGTCGACCATCTCTATCTGTGCTACAACTGTCTGGGGAATCACAGCATCAGAGTTTGTCAGACATTTAGAACGTGTAAGACGTGCCAGGAGAAGCACCACACCACACTCATTCAGAGCACGCCAGCTGCTCCATCACAGCAATGAGGAGTACATTCCCAAAAGGCCATCTCTTGCTCTGCTCATAGCTATTCTCATGGTTCTCGACCTGGAGTCCTACTCGTTACTAGTCTAGCCCTGCTCATCAGCCCTGATCATTGTTCTTCTCAGCGAGTTCGTTTACTTGTGGATCCAGGCTTCGAACTATTGCTCATCTCGGAATCTCTCGTGCGTCAATTGAAGCTGAAGAAGCAGCGTAGCTCAATCCACATTTCTGATGTGGGTGAGTCGTCGTTTGGGACAACGTCCGGTGAAGTTCATCTCACGCTTCAATCGATCTACTCAGCAGAATGCATTGAAGTCACAGCTCATACTCTTGATCATCTCACATCAACTCTACCCACCTTCTCAGCGGAAGATCTCGACTGGAATCATCTCAAGGATCTGAATCTAGCGGATCCAGATTTCCGAGTCCCTGCTCCAATTGATTTGCTCATTGGCGCTGATGTATTTGCTCGAATTATCAAGCCCGGCATAGTTAAACAAGGGACGGATGCTCCAGCTGCTCAGCTGACATCTTTCGGCTGGATTGTGTTGGGCTCAATAGGTCCAGCGCCAGCTCCAACTCGACTTTCTCATCACCTGGCTGTCTCAGAAGTGTCTAATGACCAACTCGAAGACGTTCTCCCTAAATTCTGGATACAGGAGGAAGTCCCTGGAAGGATTGATTAGAACCTCTCAGCAGATGAACTTAGCTGCGAGCAGCATGTTCGTCAAACTCAATCAAGAGATAGCTCAGGTCGTTAAATCGTCCGATTGCCCCTCTCATCTCCAGTTTCGTTGTTAGGAAATTCTTATCGCCCAGCTCTAGCTTATCTCCATCGGATGATCGCTAGAATTTCCAAAGATCAGCGCTTCTTTCAGCTCTACTCTGACTTTCTCAAAGAATATGTCGATCTCGATCACATGAGGTTGGTAGTTCCTTCTCTTGTTAGCTCTTCGTCTTCGGTTCAGGTGGAGACCGCTTGTTGTTCTGACGGGATGACCTTGACACATGAAGCGCAGGCTTCAGGAGGGTTGAGGGTCTCTGAGGAGCTTCGAGTAGGACCATCTGACATTTGCGGGAGTTACTACCTTCCACATCATGGCGTAGTCAGAGAGAGCAGCGAAACATCGAAACTGAGAGTAGTTTTCAATGGATCAGCAAAGACCAGCGCCGGGAAATCGTTCAACGACATTCTCCATACAGGGGCCAAGCTGCAGCGCGACGTTTCTGATGCTCTTCTCTGGACTAGGCAGCACAAGGTCATCTTCATGAAAGACATTACCAAGATGTTCCGTCAGATTAGGGTTCATGAAGATGACTGGCCTCTGCTGCAGATATTATGGAACGACTATAATGGAGGATTCTCAACATTTCAATTGACCACCCTCACGTATGGGACTGGATCAGCTCCGTTTCCCGCAAATCGTGTTCTTCTCCAGCTAGCTGAGGAGGAAGGATACAGATTTCCTTTGGCCGTCGATCCCATCGTGAAAGGAAGATATGTTGATGATATCTGTGGAGGTGCAGATACGCATGTTCAGCTCGTAAGAAAAGCTCAAGAAGTGCGCAATCTCTGTGCTGCCAGAGGGATGCTTTTGGCAAAATGGCACAGCAACAGTTCAGCTCTTCTCAGATGGCTCGATCCTGACAGCACCGCCAATGACCAGCGAATCTACGAGGACTCAGAGACCAGGATGCTGGGGTTATCTTGGCAGCCCAACTCAGATAACTTCGTCTTCTCCACCAAATCATCGCAGAACTTGACCGTGTCCAAGCGGATTATTCTCTCAGAAATTGCTCAGCTCGACGACCCTTTCGGATTTCTCTCTCCTGTAGTCATCAGAGGAAAGATGCTGCTACAGGAAATTTGGATTGAGAAGCTTGGTTGGGATGATGAAGTTTCGCCTCAAATAGCACATCGATGGAATAGCTTTCGTCAGGATCTCATCTCGTTGTCCAACGTATCCACACCCAGATGGATTGCTCCAGACCTCCGTTGTTGAAATACACGGATTCTCAGACGTCTCTTCGCTCGCGATGTCAGCCGTAGTCTTTCTCAAGGTCTTCAATAACAATGAAGAGCCTCGCATCTCATTGGTCTGCTCAAAAAAAAAAGTAGCTCCTCTCAAACGGCTGACAATCCCCAAATTAGAGCTCACAGCTGCTATTCTTCTTACTAAGCTCGTAAAGTACGTCAAGAGACAACTTGATTTCTCAAACGTTCCAACGAACTTGTGGACCGACTCTTCAGTTTCGCTCACATGGATCAGCTCTCACCCTTCCCGATGGAAGGAGTTCGTCAGAAATCGTGTCCAGCTCATTCAAGAATTAACGGATGCTCAGTGGAAGCTCGTTCCTGGCAAGGAGAACCCAGCTGATTGCGCATCTCGTTGATTAACCACAGCTCAACTCGCGTCGCACGAGCTATGGTGGCAGGGTCCATCATGGCTGAAGAAGAGCTCATCTCATTGGCCATCTCTGGAACTCTCTTCAGTGGCATCAGCTGATCTTGAAGAGAAACCTGGTGTAGTGCTCCAAGTAAAAGTCCAGCGCCCAGAGATCTGGGATCTAGTTCATCGCTAATCCTCGCTTAACAAGCTACTCAGAGTTACTGCAATCTGCCAGCGCTTCATTGCTCATCTTAGAAAAACTCCAGGATCTTCGTTAAAGACATCTCTCAACCCTGGTGATATTGAACAAGCTCGTCTCTTCTGGATCGCGGCTAGTCAGTCAGCGCATTTCTCGTCCGAACTGATGACCTTGTCCAGAGGGCAAAAACTCAGACCTTCTCATCCGCTCACTCGATTGACAGCGTATCTTGATCACCAGGGAGTTCTTCGCGTTGGCGGACGTCTTAAGTTTGCTCAGCTCGACAATGATAGCAAACATCAAGCTATCAGTCCGAAGGGGTCTCAGTTTGTACAGCTCATTATTCAGGATGCTCATCTCAGAACTCTTCATGGTGGAACGCAGCTCACGCTTGGTCAGCTCAGACGATCTTACTGGACTGTTGGTGGAAAAGCACCAGTAAAATCATTAATTCTAAAGTGCGTTCCATGCGCAAGACAGCGAGGAGTCAGAGCTCAACAACTCATGGGTCTGCTCCCAGTAGTTCGTCTCACTCCTGGCCCTGCATTTCTCAATACAGGAATTGATTATGACGGTCCAGTATCACTCCGCTCATGGAGAGGACGTGGCCACAAATCTTGTAAAGGATGGCTCGCAATTTTCGTCTGTATGGATACGTCCGCGGTTCATCTCGAAGTGGTTTCAGATTATACATCTGACGACTTCATGGCAGCGTATCGTCGTTTTGTCGCTCAGCGCGGGCTCTGTGGGAATTTGTTCTCACATTGTGGAACAAATTTCCTCGGAGATGGCAAGGAAATAAAAAACCTCTTCTCAATGGCGTCCAAGGAATCGGACCAGCTTGTTCATCTCTTGCTCAACGACGGTACGAAGTGGTCTTTCAGCCCACCAGGTGCTTGTTGCGGACGCCGCAGTCACTACGGTTATGATTTTTCTTTATAAATTGGGAAAACTTGGTGTAACCACAAAAAATGGGGCTTTGGAAAATCCCATACAATAGCCAGGAATCTCGCTACGACCGGCCTAAATGCCGATTATGCGAACTGGCCACAATAAAAGAGACCACCTAGCAGGTATTCAAGTGGCCGTCATTATGACCTGAAAGGCGTTAAGGAGTGACCATCAGGGCGACAACACCTGGAAACCACGAATCATCTAAAATGAAGCCACACAATTGCTGAAAGGCGCAGCTAAGGAGATCCTTTTCACTCCATTGAATTTTGGGGGCCAAAAACTTAAACAATCCTCCAATGGTAACCACATATGGGAGCTGCCCCAAAGAATTGATAATGTCGGCAATTCAGAGACGGACCACCTCAGCCACGGGTTTGCCGATATCCACAAAGAAAAAGGCAGGCCAATTGGAGGTACATCTGCTCCGAGAGCCTCCCCCCATTGGTTACAGGGGGTTGGCCGGAACGATGACGTCACCTGCACCCCGTATCTAACGAAAGTTATGAGATGGCTTCCAGGAATTGGCACAATTCACCAGACGATTTCATGTTGTCCAAACAAGGGGACATCTCCAGCCTCAAATGGTCCACTCCATTTGACACGCGAGGCTTCTAATGAACAATAGATATCCATCGTCAAAGGAGGTGTCGAAGTTATGGGCCATGAACGTCAAAAAGATGCGTAAACATGCCACTTTTGACATTAGAAGAACATTAATTAGAGTGACGCCAATGCGCGCTCGTCGCGTCTTTCTCTCAAAAACTTCTCCCGCACCTGGGGAAATGGGGGGTAGGATCGGGGTGAGGGTACATTGCCCAGAAACATCCCTTTTGAATACATTGTTAATCATAAGAAGATTTCCCCCACCATACCTCAAAAAACGTTGGATGACGAAATCTCAAAATGCCAACGGCTGTAGGGGAATCACGCCCCAACAGTATATAAAGGGCGGTTTTTCGCCAAATAAAGTCAGTCTAAATTAAATCTTCGACTCGTGATCTTCAAGTGGTATCCTGCTCGTCACCCAGTTCAACCTTCCAGGCCCAGTCTTCACGAGAGCAGCTCTTCAGGAGACCACCCTCTGACGTAACCACTGGGGCACAGTCTGAGCGTACAACTCGACTCTTCTCGCAACCCCAGATGGAGTGCGCAGCTTTTAATCACTACCAACGAGTCCAAAGTAATATTTCGACTCTTGGTTATTAACGAGGGGCTCTGCTCATTAATAAAGCTGACCCTTCAAGATCCGTCTGTTGGGAAGCAGCTCTGCAGCATCGTCCATTTTCATCGCTACTACATCGACTGGACAGCTCGATTTTCTTCATTACGTCAGATCGAGGAGTGTTCTTTATGGGAGGCAAGCCAGGCGGTCCCGTTACAAATTCTTGACTTTCTACGAGGGGCCCTGCTCATCAACAAGCTCACCCTTCAAGAGCCGCCTGTTGGGAAGCAGCTCCGCAGCATCGCCCACTCTCTTCTGTATCGAGTAGACAACTCGAGTTTCTACATTGCGTCAGAACGATCGCATTTCTGCAAGCCAGCACCGACCTGGTAAATCACTCAGCATACAACTGAGTTCATCACGAGCGTTCAGCCACGGATATATTATGCAAACCAGCACCGACCTGGTAAATTTGCTCAGCGTACAACTGAGCTCATCCTGAGTGTACAACTCAGGGAAACCTCTCGTCAAGCCAGCACCGACCTGGTGAATTACGTAGCGTACAGCTGAGTCTACCCCGAATGTCCAGTTCCGGGATTTCTCCGCGCCTAGCAACATTAAATAAGCAACACAATAAGCCACATTAAAGGGGGCAACCAAGTTCTGCCTGAGTGAACAACTCAGGCCCACAGACACCCCCAACGCCTCCGGTGTCGTATTATCATCATCACCAACGCCAGAGAAGCGTGTTTGGGCCGCTTTCAACTCCATCAGTGCTAGAGGATCTAGCATACTTTTGGAGTCTCTCCGGAATCCGCTGCGAAGGGGAAACACGAAGAAGCCACCCGTTCACTGTTGCCGATTAATTTCAACAAACGTAAGTCAGAAAACACACCAACAACATTTACACTACTCCCTCCTACACTCTTTTCCTACCTACATCTGGTTTTTATCTTCGACTTTCTTCTATTCTGTATACCAAGTGAAGTGTAATAAATTTAAATTCTATTTTAAGGGACCCTTTAGCGTATCTTTCTCTTTGTGTGCTAATTCCACATATTATAACCATTGTGTACTTCAGTGCTTAGTCCCACGCAATCGGTCCCCACTAAGTGAGATTCATAAGATCCTTTCTCCTCCGGACACTACCTGTCGTGACTAGTTACGGTCAACTCGTCAGAAGGGTTCACCTTTTACCCGATATTTTGACCTGCCTAGTGACCCAGTGTCTGTAACATGCTCCTCATTTTGGAGGAAAGTGGGAAGCGGCAGTTAAGTCGGTTAAGTTCCATCTCAAACGAACAATTGGAGAAGACCTGGTCACTTTCGAGGAACTAAGCACTCTGTTTTCTCAAATCGAAACCGTGCTCAATTCTCGACCACTTGAGCCTCTCTCAGAAGACCCTGATGACATCTCAGCGCTCACTCCAGGACATTTCCTGATTCAACATGCTCTGACAGCTCTGCCTGAACCTTCTCTGGATCAATTGAACATCGCTCGTTTAACTCGTTGGCCGCTTATCCGGCAGAAAGTTCAGAGCGTCTGGAATCGGTGGTCCACTAGCTATCTCCAGCATCTCCAGTCCATATCTAAGTGGCACCACCCATCTCACGACATCAAGATCGGCTCTATAGTCCTTCTCACCGAGGAGAGATTTCCACCAACGAAATGGCCTCTCGCTAGAGTTATCGCTCTCCATCCTGGTAAAGATGGACTCACCAAGGTGGTAGCCATCAACACGTCCAGCTCCACTCTTCAGCGGCCCATCGCTAAGCGCGCCCTGCTACCAATGTCGATCAGCGACTTCTGATCTTCTAGTCCAGCGCAGCTAGATCTTCTCAGAAGCATCATGCTGATTTTCGTTAGTTCACCTCGACGGCTGAGTCCACCACTGCTCTGTTTTTGTCCAGACCTCGATGAGGATTTACGCCCTTCATCTTGCAACCTGGGCTGGATTGGAAGCCAGTCAGTCTAGTTCTGCGGAATTTACGCCTCCAAGGATTCTAACTGTGCTGGGAATTGATCGTCGCTGATGGACTCTAGTGGTGATATTGACCATCGAGTAATTATTGTCCTGGCTCGATTAATCTCTTTTTTGTTCTAGATCAACTCATGAACGTCAGCAGATGCTGACGGCTGGGGAGAATGTTCGGTTTTCTACCGAATTTCCTTACTCTCACACACAAACATACACACACTCTTGACCTACTCAGCTGATTGACTCGCTCGCCTTAGATGACCAGTGGCCTCTCACCTCTGACACCTGAGGCGCCACTTGATGGACAGGTGTATTTGACCATCGCGATGATCGACACCTCCCACCTTGTGGCTTATCACTCTCTCTCATTTGCATATCGACCGTGAGAGTGTTTACGCGCTTTTCTCAGTACTTCTCTTTTGTTAAAATCTATTGATCCGTTCATTTAATTAGTTCTTCTGGGAATTAAGTTAATAGTTCCTTGAATTATAATATTCTCGCTCAGCTCTTTTTGTGATAAATACAAGTGTAGTTAGTGAATCTTTTATTAATTAAAGTTGACTTTTTGTGACGACGCCACGCGAGTGATTATTCGATCCTCTCACGCATCCTCCTGTAATCCGACTAAATCTTGTCTACTGCCTAAAAATATCCCCGAAATCAGATCCCGCATTGAACAGTATCACCATATTTTCCCAAAAAATATTCTTAGTTTTATTCACACAAAATATGTGAAATTCCCGAAAAATAATCTCAGTTTTATTCACAAAAAAATACGTGAAATTCCGAAAAAATATTCTCACATTTATTCACAAAAAAATAAGTGAAATAAAAAAGATGCCAAGCATGACGTTCACAAATCATATTGATTAGAGAGACCTGACAACTCAAGTGACTGAATCCAGTAACGTATATGAACAGAAAGGTCGCCATTGGAGACGCTAAAGAACAACGAGCATTCTTTATTTAACCATCTTGAAAAAACAAGCACCACCAACGGTAACAAGCATCGCCAATTGCCAATTCGATTTTCGGAAAAAAGTCCACTTGGCGCGCCTGCTTTTTTATACCTCAAGAAATATACATATGGGTAATTAAATAGTTCACAGATGGGTGTCAAAATTCATTTCTAGGAAGCAATAACTAAATTTCGCGGAAAATATTGTACAGTCTCTCAAATTAATTCACAGGTTGGTGACATAATCACTTGAAAAATATGCGATTGTAGATTATCCTGATTCAACGGTCAATCGTGAAATCAACTGGAAATTATGTAAATCGTTAATACCATATTCATTTGAAACAAGTGAGAATTTTGGATACTTTGGTTGCGTACTATTGCAATTGACTGATGAAGTACTAGAGCGTACATCTCCAATGAAGTGAGTGGTAACAATCGATATTGTACATCAAGGGGCACCGAATGACACAGTGTCAACTAAGATATGTCATTGATTAATTATTACCGATTTCCTTCTCCACACTGTGTTACACATTACTTTAAGATGGAATGTGCCAAGTGTGATTGACTTACACCAAAACTGGGCGCGCGAAGTGGACTTTCTTCCGAAAATCGAATTGGCGATTGGCGACGCTTGTTACCGTTGGTGGCGCTTCTTTTTTCAAGATGGTTAAATAAAGAGTGCTCGTTCTTTTTTAGCGTCTCCAATGGCGACCTTTCTATTGATATATGTTACAGGTTTCAGTCACTTGAGATGTTCGGTCCCTCTAATCAATATGATTTGTGAACGTCATGCTTGGCATCTTTTTTATTTCACGTATTTTTTTGTGAATAAAACTGAGAATATTTTTTGGGAATTCCACATATTTTTTGTGAATAAAACTAAGAATATTTTTTGTGATTTTTTTGTGATTTTTTCATAGGATTTTACTTCTTTTTGCAAACATATTAATTGTTCTCAGAGTAATATAACCAACAAGATGAATTATCTATGAATTATCAATCAATGGATTTTTTTTCCTCAATTTTACATCTTTCCATAATTTGCATGGGATTACGTGATAGTGCAATGAACGATAAAAGCCCTCAAAGGGTTGAATTTGTTAATCAACATTTTGAGGGCTCCTATAACTGCTCAGATTAGTTTCTCTCAAAATTACTCACCTGTCGACCCAACGAGAACGGCCTGAGACAGAGTTTAGACATATACATTCACTTTTATAGAGGGTGTCATAGCCACAAAGATTGATCAGATTGTTCTCATAGTTTCAGGTCTTAATTTTTTTCTTTCCAAAAATAATATATATACATCTTTTGCATTTCGTGGCCATCGACTTTTTGAAATAACTGTATCGTCTATGTGAATCCAAATATTTTGTTTGTCTCTCAATAAGCAGGTATAGTGATCACACTTCATCGCACAATGAAGTATAGCACTATTGACAGAATATTGATTACTAAGAACAGAAACGGAAGTTGTTGGCACCGCCTTCAATTTCCAATTCTGGATTTTCTGCTTGATATTTTTAGTATTTATGTTGAAGATATTCAATTGCACAATAAGTATATCAGAAGTTGAATGTATTCTCGTCTTTCGAGTGAACTCAACATACTCGTTACAATTAATACAAAATTGAATAATCTCTTTCTACTCGTGGAAAGCTTGTTTAATTAAATTGTTCAAATCAATGGTATCTTTCAAATCACTCAGCGAGAGAGTAATCTTGCAACTAACTTCGTTGGAAGTATTCATATAATTACATGACGTACAATGATCTAGGTGAGTGAATTCAATTCGAGTCGGTTTTCGTAGCTGATCCGTTTTGCTAAGAACTTTTTCGAGAAATAGTACCGGGTCGTTTTCGGTATCGCCACTAATTGAATACTAGAACTTATTGATGAATAATAATAATGATAATATAATGTATACAGGGTGTCCCAGAAGTACATGCTAATCCTTTACCAGCATGTACAGGGGGTGATTCTGAGCCGAAAAGTCCTGTTCCACTTTTGCATCAAAAGCACCCCCCCTCAGATATTGGGGCAAACAGGAGAGCCAATGACGCAGCAGCGTTAAACGGCAGTACGTCCGTGTGGCTCCGACACATGCATGAGCGACGCCACTTCCAGGCAGCGGGCTATGTGTGCGGAGCCACACGAACGTACTACCGTTTAACGCTGCCGCGTCATTGTCTCTCCTGTTTAGCCCAATATCTCCGGGGGGTCGCTTTTGATGCAAAAGTGGAAAAGAACTTTTCGGCTCAGAATCACCCCCTGTACATGCTGGTAAAGGATTAGCATGTACTTCCGGGACACCCTGTATATAGATCATATTATTGAACATACCATTTTTGCAGTTATTCCAATAGTTTGTGAGGTGAAAATACGTACACTGCACTAATTATACGCGAGGAAGAGGCGGGAAAAACTTTTCCATAAGCGAAATTCCTCACGCAGATGGACAGGCTTCTACATGAACGTTTAATAGGGGTGGTGCTTGAACTAATTCGTTATAGGATTGGAGTACGGCAGAGCTCCGAGAAGTTGACCACCGAATTAAATAAATTAATCATTTCGACGATGTAAATCGTTTGCAGGTGGCTTATAGATCAATGATAGCATAAAATTAGCGTTTTTTCGACCATAGTTGATTTTTAATGATTGTTCAAATAACCGGAAGGTAGACCCCAATTTTTGTAAATAAATGAATATATAAATAAATTATTAGGACTCTGTGAATCGTTTGCATGTGGTTTGCAGATCTCTGATAGATAAAAATTACCGTTAGATCCATAATAATGGATTTTTACTGATTTTTGTAAAATAATTAAAATTTTGATAGGAAGTTAGCCCTCAACTTGAAAAATTCTTAACATCTACTTATTATGGATTAATCGCTAATTTTTAGCTATCATTGACCTGTAAAACACCTGAAACCAATTTACAGAGTCCCTAATCTTAATTTATTTACTTACAGAAAACTGGGGTTCGTCTTCCGATAAAAATTTTAATTATGTTCAAAAAATCTGTAAAAATTAATTATTACCCATCGAATAAACGGTAATCGATCGTTGATCTGCACGTCACCTGTAAACGATTAACAGGGTGCAAATAGTTAATTTATTTAATTCGGTGGTCCATGGCATACTCTAAGCGCGAATTAGTTCAGGCGCGACCGCTACGGGACTTTCATTCGGAAACTTATTCATACGCATGAGTATGTCTCCGGTAGTCTCTGGACAAAAAGAGGAAGAAAGAGAAAGAAACACATTATGATATTCGTTGTCAACTTTGACGAACAAATCTAATGGTCAGAGAAAATGAAATTGAGGGAATATGACATTATGACGGTTGCTATGGGAGGATTTTTTTATTTAGTGATTCAATCGAAAACGTAAAAATATCTTCATAAGGCTCACAGTCAACTTATATAATGTAACTAAGGGCCGATTTCGCGAAAACTTCTCGTATTACGAGAAAAAAAATCAAACACATTTTTGGAGTAGTTGTGTCGAGTGTATTATACGCGACAGCATCGGCATGTGACGTCACACCGGAATCACACAGGTAAAACCTCCACTTGGCCGATACGCATTCGCGTATCTTGATGACCCATTTCCTCAATTTAATTTTCACTCGGCGTTCGATTTGTTCTACAATCTATTGATCCGTTCATTTAATTAGTTCTTCTGGGAATTAAGTTAATAGTTCCTTGAATTATAATATTCTCGCTCAGCTCTTTTTGTGATAAA
>NW_011887859.1:171108-174088 GCF_000806365.1 Fopius arisanus
CCGTGGGGTCCAGGGGCGAAGCCCCCGTGGGGTCCAGGGGCGAAGCCCCCGTGGGGTCCAGGGGCGAAGCCCCCGTGGGGTCCAGGGGCGAAGCCCCCGTAGGGTCCAGGGGCGAAGCCCCGGCGGGGGGGCCTGGGGGGGGCGAAGCCCCCTCCCACTCCCCACATAACACATTAGATGAAAATTTGAGAAAAGAAAAGATGATTTTAATTTCATGGGGAATCGAACCCTTAACCCTTTTATATGTCATAATAAATAAAGAAATTTTTTTCTACAATGCATTTAGTAAATTATTAAAATTAGCATTTTTAAATATTTATTATTAAGAATTAAATATTAGAATTTTTCCGGAGATATTTTTTCCGGGGATATTTTTTCCGGGATATTTTTTCCGGGGATATTTTTTCCGGGGATGTTTTTTCAGGGATTCACTGGGGGGGATGGACATCAAATGAGAATGGGGGGGTGGGGGGCGGGGTGAATAATTAATCGGGCGGGATAGTAGACATAAGTATTATGTATTTCAATCAATGGCTGAACGTTTAAATATAGGAAACCTAACAACAAAATCCAAGGCCTTCACTTAGTGAGTAATCAAGGGTGGGGGGTAAAGCCAGCCAGCTTGCGACACACAGATAATTAATACAAGTAATGAGAAGAATAAGATAGAAAGGAAAAGAGAAGGACAGGGTGGAAGTTAATTACTTAACAACGGGCAGAAGTTAGGGGAACGCTTGCACTATCAGAGTATAGGGGGATTGTTATGATAATTGCGGCAATTATATTACACAATTACTCTGATAATTATTGTATTTTGTGGTTCACCGTTGGGGGGTGGGCGGGAATAATATTACAGGGGGTTCGTGAAGGTTTGTTGGGGCAGGAAAGGTACGAAAGGGTACTCACGGGGATGGCGTCTACTCTAGTCCTTCCTCCAAACTCCCTCAAAATCCTCGGGGCACGGGAAATTCCTCCAACAAAATAGTCCTTGTCCTCCTCGTCTTCCCTCCTAGGTCTTTGGCACAAATTCTCCGCCAAAACTCTTCCACGGATTTCGCCAAGCACTTCCTCCACACTGACTTCTCCCAATCTTCCTTCCAAAACTATCTCACGACAACGTCTCCAATAATCCAACGATATCTCCCCTTCGTAAATCTGTCACAGTAAACTCTTCCAAATCTCTCACAACTAAATCATTACTTCCGCAGGGGTAGCTGTATAACGAGTAATGGCTTTCCCATACTCGTGGTTATTCTTCCCCGATTATCGGTAATAATGGGGGTCAATCGGGGACACTCGTCATCTGGTGTCCTCGTCCTAATTATTAATCGTTCCGGGATTTCCTTCTCTTCCGGGGTCACGTGGTGTGTGATGTCTCAGTGGGGCGGTTTTCTCATCTTCCTTCCGTGTGGCGTGTGCCGACGAGTGGAATGGCCGGGGGGGGGGGCGTTTTCTCCTTCTCTCGGTGATGATGTTTTCAGCGGCGTGAGTGTAGCGATAAGGGGGTCGTGGGGCAAGGGAAGGAATATTCTTGGGAGTGGGAACGGTGACAGGATTTCTAACCTCGTCGCCTTAACATTTTAGAATACTTAAAATTGATTAATGCTAAAGAAAAACAGTAACTGATAGGGGGCGGGGGAGGGGCTAAAAAAGTGCCTCGTCACAAGTTATGGTGCAATTGAATATATCCAACGTAAATAATAAAAATATCAAGCAGATTATTCAGAATTGGAAATTGAAGGCGGTGCCAACAACTTCCGTTTCTGTTCTTAGTAATCAATGTTCTGTCAATACTGCTATACTTCATTGTGCTATGAAGTGTGGTCACTATACCTGCTTATTGAGAGACAATCTAAATATTTGGGTTCACATAGACGATACAGTTATTTCAAAACGTCGATGGCCACAAAATGGAAAAGATGTATGTATATTATTTGTGGAGAGAAAAAAAATGAAGATCTGAAAATATGAGAACAATCTGCAAGCTCATCCATTGTGATTAGGACACCCTCGATAAAAGTGAATGTATATGTCTAAAATCTGTCTCAGGCCCTTCTTGCTGGGTCGACACGTCAGTAATTTTGAGGGAAACCAATCTGAGCAGTTATACGATACCTCAAAATGTTGATTATCAAATCCAACCCTTTGAGGGCTATTGTCGTTCATTGCACTATAACGTATTCCCATGCAAATTAGGGAAAGACGTAAAATTGAGGAAAAAAATCTATTGATTGATAATTGACAGATAATTCATCTTGTTTATCATATTATTGTGAAAGCAATTGGTATGCTTGCAAAAAGCAGTGAAATTCTATATAATAATCACACCAAAACTTTTTTAAAAATATGTTCCCGAGTGGAGTTTTTATTGTATGATCATATTTTCCCAACAAATATTCTCAGTTTTCTTCACAAACAAATACGTGTAATGAAAAACACGCCAAGTATGTCGTTCACAAATCATAATGATTCGAGGGACTTAACATCTCAAGTGAATGAACCTCGCAATGTAAATGAATGGAGAGGTCGCCATTGGAAACGCTAAGGCACAAAAAGCCCTCTACAAATTGCCGGCTTGAGAATACGCATAGCTGATACATGTTGTCATATGCCCATGTGTGAGTTGACTTTCATTTATGTGCGAGCACTCTTAAATTAACGATCTTGACAAAACTAGCGCCACCAACGGTAACTAGCTTCGCCAATCGCCAATTCGATTTTCGGAAAAAAGTCCACTTGACGCGCCTGCTCTTCTGTGTATACCTCAAAAAATGCACATATGGGTAATTGAATAGTTCATATATGGTATTAGGTAGCATTATTTCATCGTTCGGTAACGACTTTATTCAATCTGGTGGCCCGTTTCTGACTAATTTCTTAAATCAGGAATATTTGTCGGTTATGTAGCGGTTGAGGTAGCGTGATGATTATTTCGGTAGCGGAAATGGGCCGCAGGTATAGGGGTCATTAGGTAGCTTAG
>NW_011887859.1:175368-191098 GCF_000806365.1 Fopius arisanus
CAATCGGGGACACTCGTCATCGGGTGTCCTCGTCCTAATTATTTGTTGTGCCATATTAATGTAGGTTCCTTTTCCTCTTTCCGGGTCACGTGGGCTGTGACATAGGAGTGGTGGTTTTCTTTCCATCCGTAGGCGCGTATGGTGACGAGGGGACCGGCGGGTGAGAGCGGCGTTTTCTCCTTCTCTCGTCGATGTTGTTGCACAGCGTGAGTGTAGTGATGGGGGAAG
The DNA here is from genome assembly GCF_000806365.1 of Fopius arisanus. NCBI lineage: Eukaryota > Metazoa > Arthropoda > Insecta > Hymenoptera > Braconidae > Fopius > Fopius arisanus. Next base: position 175,597 of record NW_011887859.1, read on the forward strand.
CGTGGGGCACGGGGAAGGAATATCATGGGAAGTGGGAGCCAACGGTGACAGGTTTCATAACCTCGTCGCCTTATTAGAGTAGAAATACTTAAAACTAACTTAAACCTAGTAGAAAAGTCATTATTAGGGGGCGGGGGAGGGCCTAAAAAAGTGCCTCGTCACAATATTAATATTATTGTTAGTTTCTATCACTCTGGGGTTCTATTAACCATGCTACCCGGTTTTTAGCCGAAATAAAGTTTTTCCAAGGGTTTTTGAGCAAGATTTTTTTGGGGGGGGGGGGGAGCGGATTTTTGTCCCGTCTCACGCCTATTGTCAGGTAGCTAATCCGGTAGGGACCCTCTCCGGAGAGGGATTGGGGATCCTCTAACGAAAGTCACTAATCCTAAGGTATCTGTAACTATAACTAAACCTAAATTTTCTATAACCGTAACTCAACCGACATTTTCTAAACTGTAGAGCTCTTGGCAATCCATGCAAGCGAGAGAGCTATGTTCGCTCACATGGCCTTCCACCCGTACTAAACTGAAGATTACCCCAACCCTCTCACAACTAAGGGAGCGTAGGTGTCTCAACCTAACCGATGGGTTGTCCTACTCAATTAGCCCAAAAAGGGTTTCGGGGACTACCGGAAGCACAGTATATCGGCTAATTTTTCTCGATAGTCCCCGGCCCTTAACCCGATTTCGCGCCGACTATTCTCAACTCTTATACGGAGGATTTAAGGAGAATTTAGACTCTTCCCTAATCGATAACTGTAACCGAATTTTTATCCGGGTTCATCTAAACTGTAGGGATTCAATTGCTGTCTCTACTTATTACTTTAATGATTATTTTAGCACAGCGAGCCTGGGGAAAATTATAGAAGGTAGCAGGTAGCTGTCTCCGGGAGGAGATTAGGTAGCAGGTAGCTAATTACCCGGGGATTATGCCGATAGCTTTTCCCCGGATTATTTTTAGGTAGCAGGTAGCTTTCGCGAGTTTGACTAAGGTAGCAGGTAGCTTTTCGCGAGTTTAACTAAGGTAGCAGGTAGCTTTTCGCGAGTTTAACTAAGGTAGCAGGTAACTTTTTATTAAATTTCCGCGGTTCTCTCTCGCCCTTAAGCTAGGTAGTTACCCTACGGGATTACAGGTGACGGATTCGCCTGGAATTTCGTCACAACGGGCAGCGATGTTCTAGAAAGCAATAAAAAATGTCGGGGAAAATATTGTACATTCTCCGAAAGTAATTCAAAGTTTGGTGACAGAGTCACTTAAAAAATATTCGGTTGTAAATTATCCTGAATGAACGGTCAATCGTGAAATTAACTGGAGAGCATATGAATCTTTAATATTATATTACTTTGAATCAAGTGAGAATTTTTACTACTCCAAGTCAGTAATGTTATAATCCAATGACGGGTGTACGTAACACCAATAAAAAAAATAGAATCTCTGCTCACAATCGTTAATATCATGTTTTTAAAAACACAATAAATGGCCAAAAATCTCCTCGAAACTGTTAAACTCCTCCACAGCCTCAGAATAGGCAATCATGTGAAATGGTATCCCTCAAATTCCTATTAGCGTCCCTCAATCACAAAATAGACATAGGTCTGCCCCAAAAGCTCACCAAACGGGAAGTGACTTTCGTAACGCACGTGAAAATAGGCAACAGGTAGACAACGCAATAAATTACATGATTGGAGGGGTGACAACGTCATCATCCACCAATCCCAATCAATCGGGTATGCGCGACAGAAATAATATTGAAAACGCATGCGTTCACAAATTCGCGATGCTTAATAATTATTAACTCTCCTCCAAAAGTCAAAAACATAAATTTTCGGTACTTCCCTTAACATCCTAACGATAATTCTGCGTTATTTGATACCATGGGAGATCAGTAACTCGCCTCGATTAGTTTTTTTTTTTTTCATCTTATTTTCTGCCAATTCAGCTCAGCCTCGTGTTACGTAAAACTGCATCACTTCCTTGGTAATTTTGTAGCCTGGATTGTCGCTCTATCGTCGGCCACATCCATAAATCAGTCACTGTCAAAAGTCTATCAGAGCCTGATTTAATTTAAAAATTATAACAAAATAAATCAAAATAATGTTCTCTTCTCTTCTCAAAAACTGTCTATTGTTCGTAAATTTGAGAAACCTGATTTTTTATCGCAATGACATGTAACCCGAAATGGAAGAAAATAATTGAAAGTATTGATGATGGACAGACTGCATCCGATAGGACAGACATAGTTGTACGAGTATTTGAATTGAAAAAAGAGGAACTTTTGGATATAACAAAGAAAGATAAGCTATTCGGTGGAGTACAAGCTTATGTTTATGTCATCGAATACCAAAAACGGGGCTTGCCACATGTTCATTTGTTATTGACCCTGAAGTAGAATTCAAAACTTACAACTCTAGAGATTGTGGACAAGTATATTTCTGCAGAAATTATTAGCCCATTAGAAAATGAAAGATTACATTATATCAAGAATCATCGAGAGCATCAAGAATATGATACATGGACCTTGCGTCGAGTGGTATTTAGATGATAAGGGAAAATGCTCCAAAAATTACCCAGAAGCAGTTTGTGAGCAAACAACCATGGATAAAGACGGCTATCCTCATTATAAACGCAGAGATAATTGCACCTATACTCGTCGTGATGGTTCCACTTTCACCAATCAAAATGTAGTACCTCATAATAAAGAGTTATTAATGAAATTCAATTGTCATATTGTCCTTAAAGCCGTGAAATATCTCTATAAATATATTTATAACGTACATGATGCAGCAGCTGTTGTTGCTCATGATTCAAATTCAGATGAAAACCAAGGAGTTATCGATCATGATGAAATCCGTAATTATATTGAGACACGCTATGTCGGCCCTCCCGAAGCTTCTGCACGTATTTTGAATTTCCCTTTGCATGGGAGAAGTCACGCGATCATTCGATTAGCAGTTCACTTCCCCAATCAACAGACAATCACAGTTCAAGTTATTGATAATGCAGATATGATGGGAGCAGCAATGAATAAGCAATTGTTTATTAGCTTAATGACGTATTTTTCCTTGAATGAACGTGATCCCGATGCCAGGAAATTTAGATATCCAGAAATACCAAGTCATTACACCTTCCTGAAGAAGAATTGTATTTATATGTGGCAAATACGTCAGAGACACTTCAATACGATTGGCCGTATGCATTCAGTAAGCCCAACGCAAACTGAGTTATTTCATCTCAGATTATTATTGAACTCCGTGCAAGGCGTCACAAGTTTTGAAGATATACGAATGGTCAATGGAGTAACACATGATAGTTATGTAAGCACATGCTTAGTTTAGGGTTTAATCGAAGACGATGATGAATTGGAAAATGCTCTCCTTGAAGCCGAAGTTTGGATGATGCGTAGACAGTTACGACAATTATTAGTTCGTATTTTACTTCACTGTAGACTAATTCATCCAGAGCAATTATGGAATGAACTCAAAGACGCATTATCACAAGATATTTCGAGAACAATGTCACTGTCACAAGCTCAGAGAAAAGCTTATTTTCAAATAAATTCATTCCTTGCACAGGAAAGGTCAAGCCTTGCTGATTTTCCATCAATGATCCAGATTACAGAAACAGATGATGTTGAAGGTGATATGCTGTCTCAAGAACATGAGGAGATTAGTACAGAACAGTATCAGAAATTGAATCATCAACAGAAATGTACTGTCGACACTATTTTGGAGGCACGGAATAATGAGAATGATCAGGAGGAACGATGTTTTTTCATGTATGGACCAGGTGGGTCAGGCAAAACCTTCGTATACACGACCCTATATCATTTGCTACGAAGTAATTGCATTAAAATATGCAATATGGCATTTGCATGCATTGCTGCATCTCTACTCCCTGATGGAAAAATGGTTCAAAAGGCATTTAAACTTCCAATTGCAATTTACTGTGACGAGGCAGAATTTTGCGCCCCCCCCCCCGCCGTCCACCTAATTAATATATGTTATTTTTGATAGGTTAAGTTAATTTTAAGTAATTAAGTAATAAAGTTTAAGTAATCTTTTTCGCCACCGTTGGGCAACCCATCCCCAGATACTCCTAACCCCCTCCCCGTTTGCCCCACCCCCTCGTACTAACGCATCAACATCATCAAAAAGGACCCCACGTGACCCCGGAAGAAAGAGATACCCCTCGAGCGAGCCCCTGGATGAGAACAAGAAGGACACCCGATGACCGCCCAAAAATTAGGAAAGATGAAGAATAGATGATGAACAGCCATCACTCGTGCCACAGCCGCCCCACGAGTCACTGCCCGATTAAAGGAGAATACTTATTGTCAGGAGGAAATACTGTGGGAAGAAGAAAGAGTGTGAAGGACTAAATATTGTGTAAGAGGGACTATCAATGAAGGAGAAAGAGAGTGAAGAATACTGTGGAGGATTGTGTGCGTGAGAGGAACTATTGAGAACGAGAGAAATATTGTGTGGAATTGGGAGTAAAGAATTTAATTACGAGGAACTATTTCGGTTGGAGAACGTTTGAGAGGAATCTCGTGTGGAGGAACAGATTTGGGGAGAGGAAGATTGTACTGCTGAATCTCGTGGAGAGGATTCGAGGAGAGCCGGGAGATGGAAGGAAGGAGGAGAGACCCCGAGAAAAGCGGAGAGAATTTTGAAGACACCATTCCCCGTGAGTGCCCCATTTTTTATTCCCTGCCCCAACGAATTTCCCTGCCCCGTGTCATTTTCCCCCCAACGGTGAGCCTCCAGTAAAGTTATTTTAGTTGTAAATTAAGCCCCCTATTAATTATTACCTTTTCATTCGGCCCTCCTCGCTTCTCCCCCATTTTCCAGAGTTAGAGCCTCCCCTTCTTTTTATTATATTATTTCGCGTAGCCGCAAGTGAGTTGGCCTTACCCCCCACCCTCGAGTTATATTAGTTAAAAGGCCCGGATTATTTTGATATAATAGTTTGTAGAAAGAGTAGAATACAGATAGTCAATTTATAAATGCCCCCGAGTAATTATTGAGAATCCCCCTGCCTCTTATTATTTCAGGTCCTCCCGTCAGTTATAATCAATTTCCCTAATTTTTCAGAATATCGTAAATTCCCCAATATCGTGTCTTCGCCGGAAAATATTATATTTTAATTCCCCGGCCAAGGTCACATTACACAGATTCATCACTATCTATTAAGGCTCAGTCAACGGAGGCAGAGTATCTAAGGAGCATCAAAATGTTCATCTGGGATGAAGCACCGATGGTTCCTAGACATGCTCTGGAAATGGTCGATCGAATACTTCTTGACATATTAGACAGTGATAAACCATTCGGGGGTAAGATTATTCTCTTAGGTGGAGACATTCGTCAGCTACTACCCGTAAAAAAAATGCAACTCGTAGTGAATGGATTAATTTGTCAATAAAATTTAGTCAACTGTGGCCCATCTTTTCAAGTTCACTCTGACAGAGAATATGCGCGCCTTGCGAGAAGAAACTGAATTTTTCCAATTTCTACTATCTGTTGGAGATGGAACATTGAATATGAATGACTGTGAGATACGCCTACCAGTTGAATGTATAGCTCCTCCAGATGCAGATATCGCAGAAGATTTATATGGTGAGGTGATTAAGAACAAACCATTTGAACAATTAACGAAATGGGCCATTTTGTCAGCAAAAAATGTTGATGTTGATGATATCAGTCGAAGAGTTGTTGAACTGTTGGGCAAATCAACAGAGAAAAGTTATTGCAGTATCAATACTGTAAAAAATGGTGATAATGGAGACATGACTGAAGCACTTCTGCTGGAACATTTGGAGACATTAAGTCCTTCATGTTTGCCACTTCATGAATTACGATTGAGGATTAACACTGTCGTCATGCTGACTAGAAACCTTTCTATAAATGAAGGATTATGGAACGGAACGCGATTACTCATTTTAGAATTGACGACTCATTTATTGAAATGCCGAATCTTGACTGGCGATAAAACGGGAGAAATTGTTTTCATTAATCGTATCACTTTGTATAGTGAAGATGATTATCTTTTACTTTTGAAAGGAGGCAATTCCTTATTAAATTGGCATTCCCTATGACAATTAATAAGTCACAGGGACAAACCTTCGACAGAATCGGAAGTGGTCTCAGACGAGATGTTTTGAATCATGGACAACTCTATGTTGCCTTATCACGTGGTTCGTTCATGGAACTCTTTAAAAATTTACCTCGGAAGCCAAGGAGAATCACATACCGTTAAAAATTATGTCTACATAAAATTATTCGCATATATTACTCATTTTAATGCGTAACTTTCAAAATATCAATTCTCATTCTCATGAAACATTCGCAAATGCATTTGAGAACGATCAATGTTCCTGCCGCGTAGGGGCCAAGGTCACAAGGAGTTGAGTCACGTCATGGATCCAGATGTATTTCTCGTTGAGAAGGTGCTGAAGAGGAGTCGGATGAAGGAATACGTCAAGTTGCTGGGAAATGATGATACGCACAACAGTTGGATAGATTCAGATCAAACGGAATTTTATAATAAAGAAAAACATTATTCGGAAAATATTTGTGTCTTTTACTCACTGTAACCATAAGGTACAGTATCTGTTGAATTAAGCAAAACAATTCTCTTACCATCATCATAGCTCAGTGCTAACTTGTTCCCCTTTCACCATGTAAACTTGATGTTTTTGCTCCGAGAAACGGGGTTTTGTAATCGTGCAGAAATAAGTTTTTTTTTTTTTGTATTGGATTAATCCATTATGGTCCAAAAAGTTGGTGTGAATCAAATCCTGGATGGCTTGAAAAACTCACTCAAGTGTCTTTTCAACCGAGTTCGCAGATGAAAGTGATAGCGACAATAGTTGTTTATTTATTTATTATTTTTTTTAATATTGAAATCTCTTTCATATCTCGGAATTTAATGCTCAAAAGGATTCCATGTAAAGTTTTTAACATCACTTTCGATACCAGCAATACCAACAGTACCTAGTCATGTGACATCTATTACCGTCATTACAAATTCAAAATTTTATGTCATTTTTCTTGAAAGTGAGTTTTGTGATGATGGTTCTTGAAAGTGAGTTTTGTGATGGTTTCTTCGCACTCGTTATGTTTGATTCATTTCATTGGATATGCATAATTCTTCTACAACAATATCTCATTCAAATTTGAAAGTAATGTGAACAATATTATACAGCCATTTAGTTTTAGAAATCAGATCTAGAACTCTTAGAAGGGAATTAATTATCATTACCACTATAAATGGTAAAAGTATAAAGCATGGCCCGCAGGCCCACAAAATCCTTCATAATTTGACCATTACATTCATCCCGCATGAAACCTATCACTTTTTTATTCACTCTTGATATTTGATAAACATTCTCTACTGGGCCGGAAGTGTCAAATTTCGAAATATGTCTTTTGATCAACTCATAAATGTCCGGAACATTGAACTGATATAGAAGACTGCCTGTATCGGTGTATATTAATTTACATCGCTCTGCAAACTCACGTGACACATAATTATAGTGGAAATCGTAGATGTAAATTTTTGGCAACTCCAAGATTGCAAATCCAATGTAAATTGGTTTATTCAATGTGACTTGAAATCTTTTCAGCTCAATGATCGCCATATTATCATGGAAAATTAGACTACTGTAAAAATTTGGTTGGGCAATGTAGGCTCTCGCACCATATCTTCCATCCCACTTGGTGATCAACGTGACATCTCTGTGCTTTCCTACATTTTGTATCGTTTTTCTGAAGACTGCGTTGTTCATGAGCCTGAAAAAAATTTTTTCAAATTCATTTGACGATTCTGTTCGTATCTCTGTATTTAAGTAGATGTAGGGCTTGAGCCATGCGGCTTGCTTGAATTTTAAGATTCGGTGGATCTTCGTTTGTGGCATACCAAGGCTCAAACATTGCTTCAAATTCCGATAATGAATGATATAACCTCTTTTATCATAAAGTATTGTCATGAGCTTGGAAGTCTTGTGATTTGAAATGGTCAGTACATAGTGGCGAATCCTTGTGTACATCATGGAACTCTTTAGGATACTCCAAATCCACTTCTAGTATATATCCAACTGCTGAGTTATCAGGAGCATTGAAGACATTGAATCCTTTGACATTTTCCCACCCAAATTCCTCCAAGGGCAAGTACTGACTCATGGCTGCTCCATCAAAATTGTTGACATCAAAGTGCATGAGATAGAACTCTTCTTCATTTGGCTTATAATTTTCACCCATATATAGATTATTGGCATGAGCATAACGATTTGTGCATTGAGCCACACCGCCTCTTGATTTTCGACGAGGGGTTTGCTGATTATTAAAGCTAACACTTCGAGATCCGTCTGCACTGCGTCAGATCGACCACATTTCTGCAAGCCAGCACCGACCTGGTGAAGCGCTCAGCGTACAACTGACCTCATCCTGAGTGTGCAAGTCAGGGAATCTTCTCGTCAAGCCAGCACCGACCTGGTAAATTACTCAGCGTACAACTGAGTTTACCCCGAGTGTGCAGCTCCGGGATCTCTCTACGCCTAGCAATGGAAAGCTAGCGAGCAACCAAGTTTTGCCTGAGTGGACACCGCAGGCCTATCAACACCACCAACACCTCCGGAGTCACATCATCATCACCGGCGCTAAAGAAGCGTGTTTGACTAGTTCTCAACTCCATCAGTGCTAGAGGATCTAGCATACCTTTGGAGTTCTCCAGAATCCACTGCGAAGAGAAAATACCCGGAGAGCACCCCTTTCCTCGTGCCGTTTATTTCTACAACCGTAAGTCAGAAAAACACACCAACAACATTCACACTAGTCTCTCCTGCACTTTTCCTCTCTCTACCCATGGTTTTTTATCTTGGACTTTTACTATTCTGTATCTCAAGTGAAGTGTAATAAATTTAAAAACTATTTGAAGAGAAACTTAAGGGCATCTTTTTCTTTGTGTGTTAATTCCTCACATTATAACCATTGTGTACTTCAGTACTTGGTGCCACGCAATATTCACATTTTCATTGATATTTCGACCCACCTAGTGATCCAGTGTCCGCTACAATAAGTAAAAATGATCATTAGGATATTTTTAAAGTTTTCGAATTGGATATTATGTAAGTAACAATCCGTTGTTGACACTGCATAGTTGGGTGATAAAAAAAAAATACCTTCTGTATTTGAAAACAAATAATTCTCCATCAGAGATTACAACTGAAACAGATGAAAAATGCAATAAATTGATAATTAATTTGGCAAATTGGCATGATTAAATTGAATTTTTCATTGCAAAGTTACCTCTGGATAGATTTTAATGTTGTTCGACAATCGCTTAGGAAATTTGGAAGACTCTATTGGATGAAAGAAAATATTCCCATGCGGACAGAAAATCAGCTTAGCTCGAACATTTCCCATTGTAACGAAAGTTCCACCAACTTTATAGTGACGATTAATGATTTTCCTTAGCTTTTTTTTTCATAGCTATATCTGACATCATTCTTGCCCATTTCTCAGGTATCAAAATTCAGACACGTTCCACATCATGATCATCAGCTGGTAGACAGACAGCTTCCCCTACTCGAACGAATGGTTCTATGCCTTCCGCGGAATTAAAGTCTGCCGTCATAGAGCTGTCTGCTGATCAGGTTGGATGATTAACTGAACCTCTTTCGTCTGGTGTTGGACTCTCTGGAGATCCTGGCTCGGAACTTGCTGGAGTGTCTGGAATTTTTGAAACCCCTCAATCATCAGGTGCTGGACTTTCTGTAGATTCTGGCGCGGGACTTGCAGAAGAGTCTGGCATTTTTGCAATCTCTTTCTCTTCAGCTATCGGACTCTACGGAGATTCTGGATCTGCTAGCACAATATTATCAGTGTTTTGAGCCATTTTTGAAACAAGGACCTCTGGACTTGATTAAGTTGTGTTCATCGGGAGATTTGTTAATCTATTATTTTTGTCGATTAATTTTCATTAATGTTTTTGATTATTGATTGAGATATCCGTGGTTGTTGCTCAATTTGTATTGAAGATTCTCGTCTCTATTATTTTCGTGGATATTTTGTCATCGTTCAGTTATCGATTTTCTCTTGTTTCGATGACTATTGGAATTTCAAGGTCATCGTTATTATCCTCGAGGTTTCAATTTAACATTTTCATGGCATTCGAAGTCATCTAATGTATCGAATATTGTCTCTGAATTTACGGCATTGAAGAGATTTGTGTATTTACCGGTAACCCTTTCGATTATAGTCGACGTTTGTTTACGTTCTCTGGAGGCTCTCCCCCTCTCAATGGCTGCACTCTCTTTTTATTCATTTTTTTTGTAGAAACTATCCATTCTTGCTTTATCTATAAATTGACTTAGTATATAACTAGCTGTTTTATCAACGGTTGATAATTTTGACTTTATTAAGTTTTACTCATTTTGAATTATTATTTTCAACTAGTATTTCATTATTTGACTTATGTGAAGAAATTGGTTTGTTAAAATATTTATTTGTCATTTTGTCGATTAATTTATTTTTTTGTTCTTTTACATTATTGAGAAGAGCGTGATCTTAAGTGTTGAAAGTAAGTCGGAGAATCAATTAGACAGATGTTTTATTTTGTTAATCCCAGTAAAATTTAATAATTTTGTAGCCCCGCAATATTCGGATAGATTGGATTTAAGATAACCTAGCCATTTCAGAATTAAGGACAGTAATTGAAACCCAACCTCCTCCGTGGGTGATATACTGACTAGTCAGCAACTGTCCTTTTTGTCATTCGTTTTTTAGAATTTTTGGCCGTTTTCTAAAAATCGTCCTGGCGCCTAGCAATTTGTCATTTTGATGTTGGTCGCTGACTGCGAAATACATCACAATATATAGAAGAAAAGTAAAATGAAGAAATGGCTAGGACCCGGATAGCTCAGTTGGAAGATCATCCGATGCAAACCGGACGGTTTGAATTAAATTTATATCACACGTGCGTGTAATTCCCCAATTCCGTTACTGTTTTCCGTGGTAGAAACGCAAGATTCTACACGACGCTCCTTACAGTCACGTAAACAGTCGATTCCGCGTGGCGTTCGTAATTATGACACAGTTTGGATATTATCCACGGGAATTCACAGTTCTACCTCTCGCCTATCGGTATCAAACACGAGGAAATTCCTCGAGGCGCTATCTCACTGGAAACATGTGAATCGTTCCGCGCTCCCCCAACACTAAATGCCGGTCGACTCATAACCTCCTCATCCATCGACCCGCAATGTGAAACTTAACACAGTTAATTTCGAGTTAATACCGAAGCTCAGGTGTTCAATGATAAAAAATGACTGAAACATTCGAAGAACTCATGAACAGTGACGATGACTTACTGTTCCATGAGTCGATTTTCCTCAATCCCGATGAAAATGAAGACGATGGTGATTGCACCGAACAAACTGATATCCCACCAACACAAGGTACTAGAGGATCATCGATTGATCTTGATGAATTTACTGAAGCAGACATTTATCAAGAGATTTCGAACGAGCCGGCGACATCAGATGGTATCCCTTTCCATATTCGTCAAGCAGCTGATAAGGTGAGAGCGAAATTGCTGCCAAAGAAATCAGCCAAAACCTACGTCAGTACTTTCAAAGTTTTTGAATTGTGGATGGCTGATAATGACCTTACTGCCAAAGATATAACTCAGGATGTTATGTTGGCTTACTTTGAGGAACTGAAAGTGAAGAAAAAATACAAACCGACTACCATGTGGGCCACATATTCGAAGTTGAGGAGCATCATCAACACCAGATACAACATTAATATACATCAGTTCGCACAATTGATTCAGTTCTTGAAGAATGAGAAAAAAAGTTTCAGAAGTGTCCAAGTCCTGACCCTCTCAGAAGAACAAGTGACTCAATTCATAGAGACTGCTCCTGATGATTCATTTTTGGACGTGAAGGTACAAATTCATTGGATATTTTGAAGTCTAGACCGAACCAGTAAACATTCCGTTGTTTCAGGTGATTTTGATTGTGGCAATTTTTGGGGCGTGCCGAAAATGCGAATTGAAGAACCTGGAGGTTACTGATGTGACTGACAAAGGGAACTATTTGCAGGTGAATCTGTACGAAACGAAAACTGACAAACCTCGATCCTTCGTAATTATCGAGCCATTTCATGCTGAAGTGAAAAAATACATGGATCTTCGCCCCAAGAGGTGCAAAGTCCCTGACTTTTTCTCAAACTATCAGCATAAAAAATGTACCCAACAGCCAATCGGTATTAACAAATTTGGCCTCGTGACAAAGAAGATTGCCAATTTTTTAAATTTGGCCAACCCTCACCGCTACACCTCCCATTGTCTTCGTCACAGTTCTGCAACGGTCTTTGCAAATACTGGAGCAAGTGATGTACAACTGAAACAGCTTGGTGGCTGGCAATCCACTGAAATCGCTCACAGTTACGTTCAGAACTCTACCTTCAGCAAAAAAAAGATTGCGGAACGTATCTCAAGGAGTCTCATCACTGCATCTGGCAGATCTACTTCGAGGACTCATGACAACTCTGCGAGTACTTGTGGATTCAAATCAGCTGTGCTCAATGTTCAAAAAGCATCTGAAACCAATGCACATCACTCTCCAATCACTTCGCCTTCGAAAACAAAACCAAATACGGTTTCAGGCAACATTTCAAGATCTGCAACTCATGTTGGTCAAGATAAAGAGAACATAAATATCTCAGACCTTTTGGGCAAGCTGGATGATTCAAAATCCATTAACTTCAATTTTTTCAACTGCCCTAACCTGACGATTAACGTGAATAAGAAAGAAAACACTCAGTGAAGTTCATAATCATATTTATCCTTTTTCAACATTCCCAAAAACGAAAAGAAACTAAAGATACTATTACTTTATGATAACGTTTTGTTTAAAATGTTTATTAAAAAATAAGAGTTAATGTATCAATATTTTATGAGATAAATAAAGAATGCCAATGATTAGTACACGTTTTTAGTTGAGAATAATAAGAATTACTCAAAATGGAATGAGAAATATAACGAAATGAAGCATACACGCACTTGTGATATAAACTAGTATATGCAACTTGTGTAGCTATCTTGATAATACACTCGCGCAGAGGGAAGCACTCGCCTTCGGCTTGTGCTGTCTTTGCGCTCGTGTATAATCATCAAGTTGCTACACTTGTTGCATAATATACTATTTAGTCTAAAGAATGATACCTTGAAAATTTCCAGAACTTATTTAATTAAAATCAATTTCTAGGAATGCTGTATCATCCTCCCAATCCAAACCATAACTGCCAGAGTGTATGACCGAAACATGACGAAAACTTTGTAACGTGACATTTTCGTATGGGGGTTGAAAATGTCCGCCACCTTCGCCCTACTTCCCCAAAGCCTAATCCAACCTGCTAAAATTAAATCAAATGGGCGCCAGGTAATTTTTAGCCGGAATTACCAAACCGGAAAATCACTAAAACTAGTCTAACTAATTCCGATGTCCTCTAACCGTCATCATAAACTCAAAAAAAAAAGCAATCTTCCCAAGAGGGAACAGAAAAGGAAAATTAGGCTCCGGAGACAGGTAACGGTCCCGGTTCGCTCAGTATGCGGGTTATGGAGAGAGGGGTGGATCTTGGGTGGAAACGGGGTATTTTGGGCATGCCTAATCATGGGTTAAATTACCATGTAAATCAAATAAAAAGAAAAGATAAATAAAGTCTCCAAAAATGTAATTTATTCAATTAATATTCTGAGGTAATCCCAAAAAGATGAGACTAGAAAGAATAATTACTAAATGCTATTATGTGTAGCCCCTCCTTGCTACCATCGAAATCTGCCTGCAAAGATTATCGTTCGGCGATAATCCGAGGAAAATCCTATCCCTAATTTTAGCGCGCCTGTTGCGGACACCGCTGTTTACTACGGTTAAAATTTTTATTTAATAAATATAAAAACTGGTACAACACTAGGTTATAAATAATACAAGGGACTCGGAAAAACCCTGCACAATGGTGAGGAGTGTTGGAAAACCCAGTCAAAACATCGATTATGTGACGAAAGGCGACCCCCTGGGGGGGGGACACTCAAGCAGTCATCATCATGCGGGCCTCCGAAGAGTCAAGGAATGACCATCAAAGGACAACACCTGGAAATCACAAAACACTTAGAGGAGGCCATACAAATTGCTCAAAGGGATAACTTAGGAGATCCCTTTTGACTTCTTTTCTTCTCTCAATTGAACATGGGGGCACCAATATAAACAACCCTCCAATGGTAAACATAGATGAGAATAGATTCAAAGAAATAAGATGTCGGCAATTCAGAAATGGACTGCCTCAACCATTGGTTTGTCGATATCGACAAAAGAAAAGACAGACCAATAAGGGGGTACATCTGGCACGAATATCTCCCCCCATTGGTTACAGGGGGTTGGCTTGAACCATGACGTCATCCGCACCCCATACCCAACGAAAGTTATGAGATGGGATCCAGGAATCGGGACCATCCACCGGATGATTTTTAGTTGTCCAAACAAGGGGACATCTCCATCTTCAAAAAGTCCACCCCGCCCGACACACCGGTTTTTCTGATGAACAATAGTTATCCATTGTCAGGAAGATGACTAGTTTACGAGCTAGGATGTCATCGACACCCCATGCCCAGTGAAAATTATGAGATGGCTTCTAGGAATTGGCGCGATTCACCAGATGATTTTTAATTGTCCAAGCAAGGGGACACCATCATCCTCAAAGGATCCACCCTGCTTGTACGCCAGTTTCCTAATGAACAATAGTTATCCATCGTCAAAGAAGACGTCTAGTTTATGGGCCGTGAGCGTCAGAAAAATACATAAATATGCCAGTTTTGACATTAGAAGAACATTAATTAGAGAGAGGCCAAAGATCGATCGTCCCGTCTTTCTCTCAAAACCCTCTCCCACACCTGGGGAAACAGGGGGGTGACACTAGAGAGAGGGTACATCGTCCAGAAACATCCCTTTTGAATACATTGTCAAACATATGAAGACACCTCCCTCCATATCTCAAAAAACGTCGGGGGGCTAAGAATCAAAAAATCAACGGACGTAGGGGAATCACGCCCGAACAGTATATAAAGGGCGGTTTTTCGCCAGATCAGTCAGTCTAAATTAAATCTTCGACTCCTAATCATCTGCAAGTGGTACCCTGCTCTTCAACCAGTCGACTCTCCAAGATCAGTCTTCAAGGGCGAAACTCTGCAGGACCACCCTCTGACGTCATCACTGGGGCACAGTTCGAACATTTCACTCAACCTCCAACCCCAGATTGAGTTTGCAATTTTAACCAACGAGTCCAAAGTAAAATTTCGACTCGTGGTATTCAACGAGGGGCCTTGCTCATCATTAAAGCTCATCCTTCAAGATCCGTCTGTTGGAAGCCAGCTTTTGCAAGCCAACTCATCACTGGCCATAGCCTGGCTACACTACGAGTTCAACCCGAGCTTCTCAGCCGAG
>NW_011887859.1:191277-213212 GCF_000806365.1 Fopius arisanus
TACGACGAGTTCAACCCGAGCTTCTCAGCCGAGGTTTTCCTGCAAGCCAGCTGCGACCTGGTGATTAACTCAGTATTTAACTGAGTTTACCCCGAGCTATCAGCCGAGGTTTCTACACCAGCCAGCAACGAGCTGGTGATTCTCTCAGTATCTGACTGAATTCAACCCGGGCATCCAGCCCAGCCCATTTCTGCCGAGCACCACAAAACCAGCATCTCGATCCAGTGGTCACCCGAGCTTTATTTAAACTCAGATCCACTGTCACCAGCAACACCTCCAGAGTCACCTCATCACCACCACTACCAACGAAGCGTGTTCGAGGATCTTCAGCTCCATCAGCGCTAGAGCACCTGGCACGTTTTTGGAGTCCTCCGGAATCCGATACGCAGAGGAGAACCACCGAGAGATCACCCACTCATCCCTACACCGCAGTTTTTCTTCAACCGTCAGTCAGAAAAAACACACCAACCCCATATACACTATTCTTACCTACACTTTTTCTACCCCTATTCCCCGGTTTTTATCTTGGACTTTCTAATATTCTGTATTTTCAAGTGAAGTGTAATAAATTTTAAATTCTTTTTAAAGGGAACTCAAGGGTATCTTTCTCTTTGTGTGCAAATTCCTCACTTAGTAACCATTGTGCAGTTCAGTGCTTAGTCCCACGCAATAGGCCCCCCATATTGAGTGAGATTTATAAGATCTTTCCTTCTCCGGACACTACCTGTCGCTACTAGTTACGGTCGAGTTACCTGAAAGGTTCACCTTTTCTCTTATATTTTGGCCTACCTGGTGACCCAGTGTCCGCAACACGCCGGGGAATCAATGATTTCCCGGAATTCCTGGGAAGTCCTCGATTACCCCAGGATTATAAATCTGATATTCCGGGGAACCGTTAACCACCCGAAAATCAAAGAAAAAGACAAAAAAAAGGCAACAAAAAAGTGTCGACTCCTCGGACTCGAACCCACTCTGCTCGAAACTGAAGAGAGTGAGAGAGAGGGAAAACCACTGGCCACCGCTGGCCGTGGAAAATTCATCTTCTTAAAATCGCTTCTAACGCCTGAAATTCAGGGAAATCTCAGGAAAAATACCCACTGGCGTGGCCAGGGGAGCCCCTAGTATTTTGGGGAATCATTAGCGAGGGGAAAACCCCCTCGAAAACCACTTAATATAAATGAGGAAATTCAGCCAAAACCGGGGTTGCTATTTTTATTCAAAAAACCCCACGAAACGAGGGAAATTCCCTCGAAATTGCCCACCAACATAATCAGGGGAGCCCCTAATATTTTGGGGATTCGTTAGCGAAGGAGAAGCTCCCTCGAAAGCCACTCAAAATGGAAGATGAAATTTAGCCAAAACCGGGGCCTATTTCCACTCAAAAACCACGCTAAACGAGGGAAATTCCCTCGAAATCACCTACCAACAAGGTCAGGGGAGCCCCTAATATTTTGTGGATGGTAGTGGAGGGTTTCAGCATCAATAACGGACATCCCCACATGTCCGTTACAACTTTGAGGTTCGATCTTCTAAGCACACACTCATGAAATGGGTGCGTACGCGTTTGACCAAACGTGCACAACCTAGCGCCAACTGTCCGCGTTATACTTACGCACAAATACTTCTGTCACTGCCAGTGTGAATCCCGGTGCAACTAGTTAATATTCCACGTATAGAAAAGACGTTACGGTTCAATATAAGAAGTATAAAAACCTAAATAGTAATTTTTAAATTGAAGGGTGATGTGGAACATGAGAAAGAACATGAGAATGTTTCTTTAACGTGTAAATATATTTGTACATTTTATGAGTGAAAACGACAAAGAAGCTATGAGGACACAATTGAATTAAAAAAAATATTTCATTTTTTAATCAAAAAGTTTGTAAAAATCATTTTCATTCTTTGCACACTTTCGATGAGTGCTCTGGAATCAATGTTCCAAGTGGCGCACATTCAGTAAAGCACGGCAAACTGACTCTTGCACAGTGTTGATCTATCGATGAGTCTGCGGATGTGCAGTTTCTTTGAATAATTATAATCTTACAAATTTTCAACTTGATGGAAATCATTAAGCAGTTGCTCCACATTGTGCTGTTTCTCTAAACTTTTCACATAAATTGCCCGACTATTGTGCAGAAAACTGTGAAAGACGTTGGCAATGTTATTGTAACCACAACTAGCAACACTCCATACTAACGCATAATGATTACAAGTAGGCCACCTGTTGGTTACAGCATGCTTTATTTCCAGATCACTCCAGGCACATGGTGTTCAAAAGAAGATGTTGATGGGAGGAGATTCTCCAATATGCGATGACTGTCGCACGGGCACTGTACTCAATTCTTTTATAATAAACTTTCCTCATCCTTGGAATCCTTGCAAATCAACGATAAAGGCCACGCTGTGATTGTTCATCTACAAACCACGATTAAATCATTTCTGACAGCCAAAATTCTCCCACGTTCAGAGCCGAGGAGTATAGTATCCCTTACTCTGGAGTCGTGCTTCTTCATTGGCTATTTCTTCGCTTCACCCTGATCCGATTTTTTATTGCTTAAATATTAGTTAATATTTACCATTGAAAAATGAGCTGAGAACTTCAATCGTCACAGCTTCCATCTCCTCCAGCGTCTCTCTTGAGGTAACAGCCTCATTAGCCTTGCACAAGCATAGCGGTGGCAACACAAATTTCTCTTCTGCGGCTCTACTTGTCTTCTCTACGTCACTTCCGCCGTCTTCTCCAGCATTCTGTGAATCGCGTGTAGCCTGACTTTCTTTCTAAGAAAATTGAATCGACCGTCGCCGTGAACATCTCTACTGAGAACATTCTGTATCATTGTTTGAACATCTTTGTGAATTTACGCTGTGTATTATCACATCATTATTCTTGTGCACATTTAATAGTTTTTGTGAAAAAGATGAAGAGTTCATTGTACGGGTTTTTTAAATTAATTACTCTGCATTTCTCTATTCTCTCCCGATTCACCGCTCTTTACTGGATTTTTTTGCTCAAAGTTCGCTGGGCCATTCACTTCTTCGAGTCGGATAAATTTCGGGGCAAGTGAACATTGAGATTTTTGACAATTTAATACATGTTGGGTTGTGGCGTGGCATTAACAAAAAACGCGGGAATCAGTGTGTATACAGTTGCTCGTGACGTATTGTCTGAATTCAACAGAGAATTTTAACACTCGTGCGTGCCACGGAACTTTGGAAGTCGTTCAGTGGTGATTCTTCCGGGGCTCCTGGAGTGTTTCCTCTAAACTTTTGGCAGCAGAATTTTGGATCATCTCAACTGCCTATCATTGCTGCTTACTCAGTGTTCTTATCTACAGTAATCCTGTCGACCGGGCTCTTCTCTGCCAATCCGCTGCACAGTCTGCTGATTTCACAGGGAAGCCAATATTAATATTTTAAAGTTTATGTTTGCTTTGACGTGATTATTTTGCATTTACTGCTGTCTGCTCTCAATCGTCTCTTTAACTACTTTATTGGTTTTTTCTAGCAGTGCTAATTGGCTTTACTTCCTTTTCAATTCTCGTTTCTGCTTCTGCTTTTGGTTTTTTTTAGGTTTCTCTGTACTCTTTTCTCCTAAACCATGTCATTAGCAGAAATAATAATGATCCAGCCTGGCAGGCTGCAGTTGATAGAATCTTTAAATGTGGAGTCATTCTGATAGCCAGTCAGACAGCTATCTGTGACGAAGGTGCAATCGAAGCCAGACATCCTCGAAACATACTGAGTGAACCCCAGTTCGAGAAGCAACATGTAGAGCTGTTTTCTGGAAAGGATTCATTAGAGGTGCTCCAGCATGAGTACGTAAAAAGGTAGGTGCACGATCAGCGCCTTGAATATTAGTCCACTGCCAGGACCACATCGATTGGGCTCATCAAGGGTGAGAGTATCGATTTTTTGGAGTTGTTTCATCGCAGACCTCTCACGTCTACCACCACTGCTCATGTGTTTGCCCGACATCTCATTACCGACATTCTCAGAAGATGTCCTGGATTGGACTCCATACAAAGATCTCTTTTTGTTTTTGGCAACCATAATCTCACAACCGACGAAAAAACACATTATCTTCTCACTTCTCTCTTTGACGAACCCGACTAGTTAATCTCCACCTTACCAGTAGCAGAAAATTCCGTTACTATGGCCTGGGAAATGTTCACCTCTAGATATGATAATGAGCTGCTCCTCGTATCTGCTTAGCTGGAGAAGTAATTCAGGACTCCTACCGTTGTTGATTGCACTTCAAAAGAGTTCAATGCTTTTCTCAGCACAATCACCGAGGCATTGAATGCATTGAAGACTTTGAGACATCCGGTTTAGCCTTATGATCGTTGCTTACTTGTTAACCGATCGCGTCGGCCCCAAGACGCTTGAGGCTCAGGAAATTAAGATCGGTACTACCACGACTTTCCCGACGTATCAGGAACTTCGCGAATTCATCATGAGCAGAGAGAGAGCTCAAGAAAGGATTAAGTTGCACTCATTGGACCCACCGCAGGTATCATCTAACTTTCATCCTACTTAGAACGGGAAGTCAGTGAAGGTTATGACGGTCGCGGCTGGTACTACTTCGAAACATCTCATGGAGCGGAAGCCATGAGCAGACATATGTGCCAACTCTATGTCAGAAAATGATCATTTCATCGACCGATGCGCCAGGTTCAAGGTGCTGGCTCCGGAGAAAAGAAAGGAGTTCGTCGAGCAGAAATATCCCTGCTTCATCTGCCTGGGCAAGCATTCTTTTCTGAACTATCATCTCTACGCCTACATCTAAATCAGTGAGCTGCTCTACCCGTCATCATCGTCAGCGTCGTTACCGATGGATCATCTCACAAGGTTAGGAAGCTGTTAGATACTGGTTCTGATTTGACACTCGCTTCTGACAATATGGTGAAGAAACTTGCCTTGTCGGCGTCTTTGCTACCGGTCGTTGGTGCAGCCATCATCACCGCCTGCGACGTTTGATCAGTTTTTAAAAGGGACACACTCTCGACAACGTGATCCTTGATCAAAACGTTAAAACATTGTATCTGGTCAACGAGGAATAGCTCAAGCGCCTCGTCGCTGATTGAACATAATGGCTCGTAGCTAAGCAAGAAGGAAAAAGGGTAGACAGACGAACACAAACATACGTCACCCAAGTCGGAAAGCAGTATACCTTGGGATGCATCGATTGTGGATCGAGAAAACACTATTTTTCCGAATGCCTGGTACTGATTCGGACAGGGTTCTGCCACTTTTGAGGTGCCGTATGCTACGACACCGAACATTGTATCTATCCGCATAGGATAGACAATAAAAAAGCATTTCGTCGCTGTCCAGGGTGATCAAGAGATGAAAGCCTCTCCTGCCGGCATGCTCGGATTGCAGTCTTCGTTGGAAGGAATGGTCGACTTTCAGAGGCTGAATTACTCCACCTAACTCACGGGCCTAATCCCATCGGACCTTCGATATATGGTCAATGAATCAGAGACGACACTTATCGAATGGGGAATGCCATTATAAGTGCGTATAGGTATTATTGCTAACAAATTAGCAACAAGTTTCTGAATGAATTTTTGTATCTCAGATTTTATTGTTTCCACTTTCTTCCTTCATTCTAATATTTACTCGAATGCATGGAACTGTATCTAAATTGTCTTTAAATTGAATTAAATTTTGATCACGTCATTATGTGATAAAGTACTCAATTGAAAATCGAATTATAATGCCATCGAGTGAAGTTGGTTCGCTATGAAATTGCTTCATTCATACTATACTGTGTAAGTGTTGAGCGAGGGATCTGGTTTCGAGGATATTTTTAGGCGATGGACAAGATATGAGTGGATTATGAGAGGACGCTTGAGAGGATCAAATAATCACTCGCGTGGCGTTGGTCAAAAAGCGTCAATTAAATTGTAAAAAAAGAGTCGCTTCACAATTAAAAGTCACAATAAAAGCGCTGAGCAAGGCCGTATATAATTCAACGAATTATTAACGTAATTTGAGCAGTACCAATAATAATGAGCGAGTCAATTTAGTTAAACAAAAGAGAAATTCTGAGAAAAGCGCGTAAACACTTTCACGGACGATATGCTAATGAAAGAGAGTCATAAGCCGCAAGGTGGGAGGTATCGATCATCGCGATGGTCAATTACACCTGTCCATCAAGTGGCGCCTTAGGTGTCAGAGGTGAAAGGCCACTGGTCATCTGAGGTGAGCGAGCCAGTTAAACAGCTGAGTGGGTCATGTGTGCGACTGCGTGTATGTGTGTGAAAGAAATTCGGTGGAAAACCGAACAGTAAGGAATTCCGCAGGAATCCCTTATGTAGTTGTGAGTATGCGGGAGGACCGGGGGCGGCACCGCGAACAATTATATTTCCTTTTTTTTGAAATTCCCAGTCGCGAAAATCGCGGGTTAGGGAGGGTACGTTTTTGGTTTTGGGTGGAAGGCCCTGCGGAGATAGCCGAAGTCACACGCGACAGAATTAAAAAAAAATATGTTTACGGGTCCGTTTTCGTTTTTTTATATTTTTTTTTTTTGAGTTTGATGACTTTTTATTATGGGATAGCAAGGCGAAAAACCCCCCTGGGGAAAATCGCGACTACCTTAACGTCCGGACGGTTAGTCGTTGCGCCATCTAGGTGCCCGTGGCGAAGCAACGGCTCGAGTTTCCACATGACAACCACTTGTGGCGAGTACTCAAGGTTGAGACACCGGTGAAACACGTGCCAAATCTTTTTGTTCGTTGTGCTGCTTTTGAGGGTACAAAATTTGTTTTGAGTGTTTTGAGACGGTTTTTGAGGCGTCAAGATCCCGAGGACGTTCCCGGACACACCCGGAGGAATAAGAGGAACTCTCCAGAAGGGCGAAGGAGCAAGGAAACAGAGAGGAACCCTGTGAGCACAGTTTTCGTTCATGGTGGGTTTCGCGGTGGGTTTGTTTTTTGACTTTTTTTTCCTCTCACGTTCGGTTTTTTCCCGTTATTTTGAAACTCCTGGGAGGTGACACAAATAGCAATGTACGGATAATCGCTGAGTTTTTTTTTGCGTCAAACGCCATGTCACAGGCCAATTAATATTTTTCGAGGAATGTCGTATTCCTTTCCGCGTTCCTTTCATCGTACCTACTATCGCGATGTTGGAAGGTGACGTAGCGTCCCCAGATCTGCTCAGAAAGCCCGAAAAGCTAATACAAAAGTTGTCAACGAGCCACCGAACGGAAAACATCTCCCTGGCTCCCAGTTTTTTTCCTTTTGTCCTGTCGGGCAATGAATGGGATGAGGGTTTGATTGAGTGTTTTTCGAGAGCGATTTTGTTTTCCCCATTTCCTCTGCCCTAGTGGCCATGCGTTGCACCGCCAAAAAAAAAGGGAATGCGTTTCCCCTCCCGTTAATTTTTTATTTTTTGTATAAATCCCGTTTTTGACGTGTGTTTTGAGGTTTTCCTCTCCGAGGGAATTACAGGGTACGGCGCGTAGCCGGGAATCATCGCCGGTGTTTGCCCGCCACGTGCTATCCAAGTATTATGCTCGGCTTATGTTGCCCCAGGGCCGTCATATTTTTCACCAGGGCCCGCTGCCTCATTCGACTCGCGACATTGGCCACCTCCGCGTTCTCTTTTTTTTGGGTAAACTTTGGTCGTGATCTCGGATCCGCTGTTATGGGTGAAATTTTCGTTAGAGGGGAATTCTTCGGTTAATGGTGAGAAAATTATGTGCCTCTCCCGTTGCCCTTGCGTAAGGTACGTCCGATTGATCTCGCTACCATTTATTAGGATTAGGGGTAATTTTTCTCTCCTCGCCTACCATCCCGTAAGGTTTTATTGGCGTCATATTAAATTTTTTGTTATCGTCAATGCTTATGTCGACCCTGTGGATTCGCAGAGGATATTCCTTTCCTCTTTCCTTCCTGCTTCCCGCGTATCCTGTTGTCGTGCCCTGTATTGTGGGTTCTATTTTTTTTTCTGTTCTCTGTATTCTGATTCCTCTTTATAAATATATCTACGCGTTTAACAACTGAATCGAGATTCTCTTTTCTTTTTCTACCATTTAACCTCCGATGCCCAAACCTCGTTTCCACCCCGACTCACCCCTCTCTCCAAAACATGACCCCTGAGCAGCGCGGGAGACCACCACCTTTTCTCCCATCGTTTTTTTTTGTTTTTAATCTACGTTTTGGTTCTGTTTCTGGGGAATTTGGTTCCGCTTTGGTTTTAATCCGGTTTGTTGGTTCCGACTTCGCAAAAGATCAACTGGGGCCCAAAAATTTTTATAGGATTGGGGGAAGAAGGGCGGATAACGTCCAGTTTTCCATCATCGGAAAATTGGCCACGTTACAACTGACAGCTCCATAAATTGTTCAAACTCTGTCGGAAAGAAATTAATTTTCTATTTTCTTAATAATCCTCCTCGGAGTCCACCCCCAATGAAGGCGACACCTCATGAAAGGAAAATAGAAGGAGGCTAGTGTTATGTGATATCAAAGCCAATTTCACTGTTCTCAAAACTGGAAAATAGTAAGAGTAGTTTCATCATCTCTTGACTGGAACAACAATGCTTCGAAGAAAAAAAAGTTGAGCAGTCATTTCGTCGATACTGCTCATTATATTTTCTTTGGATCACAGAGATAAAGAAAAAAATCCCATATAAAATATGCTATAATTTTACAGCAAATGATGAGAT
The DNA here is from genome assembly GCF_000806365.1 of Fopius arisanus. Classification (NCBI taxonomy): domain Eukaryota; kingdom Metazoa; phylum Arthropoda; class Insecta; order Hymenoptera; family Braconidae; genus Fopius; species Fopius arisanus. The sequence continues at coordinate 199,952 of NW_011887859.1, forward strand.
TCTCTCCATATTCTGGTGCGGAGAGCCTATGAATATCAATTTTTAACCGATCACTAATTCCTTTCTGATAATAATTGCTTGAGTTATCGTTGATAATCAATCATTGAAAAAATACGAATATTTCCGATACTTTCCGCCGATTTTAATTCCAATCAGCGTCAGTGCATGGGGCGGATAGAATCCTATATGCAGAGCAAAATTCATGAGATTCTATGGATCCTTCGTCGAGTAATTTAAAAAAAAAAAAAGAAAAGACAAATTCCAGTGAAAAATTACGGATTCTTCGGAGTCGTCATAGAAATTTCAAAACTAATTAAAGTAGATATAGATATAGATATAGATAGAGCTTTTTAAAGTCTATATTCATTTTAATAAATCATGGTATTCCATGAATCCCTGCTGAAGAAGAAGAGAAAAAAAGCACTAAACACACACATACATGGTGACCTTGGCCGGAGAATTGAGATTAAATAATTCCCGACGAAGACACGATAAATCCGATGAATTGAAAAAACGAGGAGAAATCGTGTAAATTAAGGGAAAACCTGAAATAGAAAGAAAAGAGATGTGAGGGGAATGATTTAGTCGAGGCAATGGTTCAATCGAGTAGTGATGTATTTAATATTTGGTAAGATACGAAAATAACATAAAAGATGAGATACTTCTGGGCCTTATATTATTAAGGCAAGGGGGAGGATACGGCCAACCAGCTTGCTGCAAAACGACTAAATTAATACAAAAATAAAGATTAACTGGGGAGAAGATAATGATAAAGAAAAGGGGGAAGAAGTTAGGAGACCGAATTCACTTAAGTACTAATTAAGAGGGGATTCTGCCGTGAAAGCCAAACCAGAGTTACGAAAAAAGATGAGAATGATATTTGAGGGTCACCGTTAGGGGGAATTTGCAGGGTGGGGAATATCCGTTGGGGCAGCGACAAAACGTAACGGTAGTCATAGTGATGGCAGCCACACTCTCCCCTTCCTTCCGGATCTTTTCCTCTCCTTTTCCAGTCTCCGATCCTTCTCTCCTACCTCTCCTTCTTCACTCCTGAATTCCAATTCTGCTCCTCCATACAAATCATCTCTCGACTCTCCCCAAACTCGCTCCAATGTTTCTCCAAAAAACATTCAATCGCACGGGGCAGCTGTTACACGAGTAATGGCTACGCGTTGCAATTTGTGCTTCTTTAATCGAGGGCACTCGTCTTTGGGCATCCTTGTTCTGTTAATTGTTCCTGGGGGGTAAAGCGAAGGATGCCTCGGTCTTCCCTTCTCACGTGGTCCGCTACATGCGGGGTTCTCTCTTTTCCGCTAGTCTCTTCTTAATTTTCTGATAGTACCCTGGCGATGGGAAAGGGAGGTGAGGGGAAGGAACAACTGTGAAGTGGGAGCCCAGCGGTGATAGGATTTATAACCTAGTTCATCTTTTTTACTTAGCTTAATCTAATTCTCCTTCACCTTAACCTTCACCTTCATCTTAATTAGAGACAAATAAAAAACAAATACATATATATATATTGTAACGAGCATTGGGGATGCCCGTTAGAATGGCCAATAAAATTAATAAATAGAGAGAGAGTGCGGGAATATAAGTTTAGGTGTCAGTAAAAATAATCATCAATTTCCCCCCTCGGGGTGGGTTAGGGATAAGTTAAATAGGCTGAGGTCAGCGGAGATTATGATTATCCCCCTTCCGGGTGGTTTATGGATTTTTAGGGTTAGGGTTTGGGTCAAGCTCGAGTTTATTTTAGGTCCGGTCAAACAGCCGGCGCTCCAAATAAAAAGATTCTTGAGGGTTAGTTGGTACGGGTGGAAAGCCGTAGGGGGACACGAAAAATACCCTTACGGATTGCCAAGGGCTGTTACGGGTAGAAGGCCGTCTGGGATAGAATCAACCTTCATCCCAGCGGAGAGTCAAAAACTTTAGGATTACTTACGGGCGGAAGGCCGCACGGGGCAAACCTAGCCCTTACCACGGCGGATTGCCAAGAATTAGAAATACAATTACGGGTTAGCGAGTCAAATTATTACGTTGACGGTTAGTAATGAAGATCTCTTAGCCCCAGGAATCCAGGAGAATCACCCAAGAGAATAACCGCGGACAGAGAAGTTTTGATAATCAGACTTAATTCAAACTTGAATTAATTCTCCCGCGAAGGGGTTGGCCCATGATAAGGTAGAGGGATCCACCAATCGACACCCGACTCATAACTCATTTGTTTTCCGTTAATTTTCTTTAGTTCTGTTGATAATAACAACTCGAGTCTCGTGACTCAGTTGTTTGATATTTTAATTAATTCTGACTTCTGTGATTATTTAATTATTTATTAATTTATTTATTGTGAAAATTTCTAGACTTCAGAAAAACCTGTATAAATTTAATCAGACGATTTGACTTGACCGATCAATTTAAATGTTCCGTAACGCGTGGTCGATTTAAGGGGATTTTATTTTATATATTTTTTTTGTATCGAGACTGATTTTTTTTTATTAAATATTGTTCTCCCCGACAATTCTTATTTTATTTATTTTTTTTTCTGAAGATCCCAGTTGCATCCCCTTTCAGCTTCCGATTTTCTAAATCTCTACGTGTTGAGCTACTGGAGCAATTGAGGCTGAGAGCGGAGAAGGATTTCGATACGGCGGTCATTTCGTTAAAAATTGACCTGGCGCCTAACTGATTTTTCTGATTTTATTTTGGGGTGTTTTGGTGCCAGAGGGCGGGCTAATGGACGGAGGGTTCCGTGAACCTCCGAAAATTACATTGCAGCTTTTTGGTGCCCAACGTGGGGCCCACTAAATTTCGTTCGCGGAAAAATTTTTCAATTTTCATTTTTTTTTTTAAGAATATTTTGGCCCATTGATTTGTTCACGGGAACACTTTAATTTTTCGAATTTTTGGATATCAGATTTTGATAATAGTAAAGATTATTCGGCTCACGATTACGGTTTACGATTTTAAAAGGATTTGAGGATTATTTATAATTTTCAGAATTCTTATCAGTTATTTTATTTTGGTTTAATTAATTCGCGTTTCGGACTTTTGAATCGTTTCTCTCAACAACGGTTATTTTGATCGTTTTTGTCGAGATTGAGGTAACGATATCGTTATTGATTTATTAAAGTTTCGAGACTTTTGGCGAATTTTACACGACTTTGACACTATTTTGTGTTATGTTTCCGTGATGTAACTGGGATTTATACTTATTTTCTTTGGCGAGTAGGAGAGAGAGAGCATTTGTTAGATTTAAGGATTTCTGAAATTGGTCTGATTTGTGTGTATTTATTTGTCCATTCATTTTGTATTGTTTTACTCAGATCAATTGTATATCACCACGGGTAGTCAAATTTTTTGTCATTTTTGTTCGGTTTAGAGTATCGCATACTTTTTGAATTTCAACATGGCATTAAATCGAGGTAATGATAGCGTTGTTCAGAGCGTGAGGAGAATGTTGGTAGCTGATGATCAGGTTGGATCACAGTGGGGTTCGGATCAATGGATAATGGATTTAAGTTTACGACGTTTGAAGGAAATTCTTGTGGTTTTTGAGGCGAACACAGAGGGTAGCGTCGAAATTCTTCCTGATCGATTAATCCGGGCTATTCGTTTGCGATCTTTCCCAAATACTACATGGACGGAACTAGATCGTCGGACATTGATTCCGTTGATGATACCACCTCCTATTCCTCCGCGTGTAAATGTCTCGTTGCCATGTCGTGTTCCATCGATTAATGCGAGATCAGCCTTAAATTCTACGAATCCATTTTTAAATGATCTAGATAATGAAAATCTGCCTTATTTAGTAAGTTCTCCTAGAGAATCAAATGTTAGAAATAATAGAAATTTTAACCATGATCAACATAGTGAATCGGAACGGTCGAATCTTAATGCATTTGATCGTGTACAGTCATGGAGAATAACTTTTTCGGGAATAGCTGCCGATAATGTTGAGACATTTTTAAGAAGAGTTACGGTGTGTAAGGAGGCTTGCTACATGAAGGATCGAGAATTGTTTCGTGTCTTTCCGGTTCTTCTTCGAGGAATTGCGTATAATTGGTGGGAAGAACGTAAGGACAGGTTTAAGTATTATGAACATTTTAAAACTGCTTTTATTCGTAGATTTTCCAATCCTGAAGTTAATAAGTGTCGCTTAGTTCATGACATCGTGTTGCGTACACAAGGGGATTTGGAATCTGGTCCGGATTTTGTTGATAATATACGTTTAATGTGGACACACTCGCGCTATTCTCATTTTTCGGTCGAGGCTCGTTTGGATCTCGCATTCATGAATTTACGGCGAGAATACCATACGATGATCTCGCGCAGGGATTTTTCGACTTTGGATGAGCTAGAGGAACTAGTTCAAGATTATGATGAAAGACGCAGCCTTCCTAAACTCGCTGCACCACCTTCGGTAAATGATACAATCTATCCGCTGTGCGGGTACGCACCAGATCGTTATAAAGAGGTGGTGAGGAATAAGTCCCCGGCTCGTGTCGAGGTAGCGGCCGTCGATCTTACGGTATCGAAAAACTCCCTGAAAAGAAAGGGTTCGGCAGTGTATAAGAATGTTAAGAAAGAGAAGAAAGTTTCGTTCTCTTCTTCGAATCCTTTCGTTAGTTCGGTTTGTTCTGATGTTCCAATAGATTCAGTGTTCAGGGAACATGCCCACTGGATCTTCTAAGTCAACTGCTTGTTGCTTTAATTGTAGGAAACCTGGACACCGACGTAGCGAATGTAAAGCACCTATTTCAGGGCTTTTCTGTTTCGGTTGTGGTGACCGAGGGATTCGAAGACCTCAATGCTCACGGTGTCAGGTTAAGGATTCACAGACGGGAAACTCGAAATCAGGTCAGTAGAGCCTAACCCGCGACTGTCCACTGATGAGTTAAGGGTTAATTCTTCAGGAATGTCAACGTCTGTGAATAATCACGGGAACAGTCAGAGAACAATTTGTGAGTCCTCAACCAGTAGTTTCGTTCCCGCGGATGTAGCGTCAATGTTAACAGCTCCGATCAATCAAGCTGATAGTGTTAGGTTTGGCCAATCTGATACTGTTGTGGAGATTTGTCAAGTGAGTATCGAGTCTAATCGACGTCTTTATTTACCCGTTACAATTGGGTCGGTGAGTTTATGTGTTTTGTTGGACTCTGGCGCGTCAAGTTCTTGCATTCGTAGTGTTCCGAGAGACTGGATTGATCGGTTAAGTTTGGAAATTTCCTGGTCACATAATTCATCAGTGATAGTAGCGAATGGGACCAGAGAAATTATTTTCGGTACAGTTGTGATTGCGGTTACGTTGAAGGGAGTTACTTGTGATGTTCCATTCGTTATAACTCCTGGTTTGAATCACAATCTGTTATTTGGGGTGGAATTTATGCGGATTTTTGGACTAGTGATGGACGGCACTGACGAGTGGTGGCTAGCTAGTCAGGGGATAAGATTTCCATTTGAGTCTCAGGTCTCTGGTATTCCGCATGAGATCGCAGGGTTGCAAGAGACTTCGGAAGAGGAGCGCAACCGCATAGAGGCTTTAGTATCGAAACTGCGTTATCAGCGAGTTAAGAAATCGGATTTTACTCCTTTAGCAGTCCATGATATAATTGTGCCTAGCGATCAACCACCGATACGTCAACGTATTTATCCGGTTTCACCGCCAATCCTCGACGAGATGAAACGGCAGTGTCAAGAATCGCTTAAGGCGGGCATTATCGAAGAGTCGAAAAGTCCCTGGGCGAATCCCGTCGTGATGGTTAAGCAAAAGGATAAGTACCGAATGTGCATCGATTTTCGCAAATTAAATCAAGTTACGAAAAGGGATGCTTATATGATTGCGAATCTTACGTGTATTTTGGATAAGTTACGTTCCGCGCGTTTTATCACCGCGCTGGATCTTAAGAAAGCTTATCATCAAGTTCCATTAAGTGATCGAGCTCGAGAATTTACGTCTTTTGTTGTACCGGGAATTGGTTTGTTTCAGTATGTTGGCATGCCATTCGGTCTGACTAATGCACCGGCTACTTTTCAACGTTTGGTTGATGGCATCGTTACGCCGGATTTCGAACCGAATGCTTTAGCGTATTTGGATGATATCATCATCACTACTGAAACATTTGAGAAACACGTTGAAGTACTTGAGAAGGTTTTGTTACGACTCCGAGATGCAAGATTAGAGGTTAATCCTGATAAATGTGTTTTCTGTAGCAGTCGCGTGCAGTATTTGGGTTTTATCGTCGATGCAGACGGTCTGCACTTAGATCCTTCGAAAGTTTCTCCGATTTTGGAATATCTTAATTTAATTTTGGAATATCTTAATTAATTGATCGGTTGCGCATGTCTGTTTGAGTGGGATTGGTGAATGATGACGTTGTCACCCCCACCATTACCTAACATCACCGCGTTACCTACCTGTTGCGAATTTTCACGTGTCTACGAAAATCACTTCCTGTTTGGTGGGTGTTGAGAGCGGATCCTTGCAATTTTGGTGAAAAAGGACGCTTATTTTTGTTGTCACGGACGCCATTAGACGATTTGGAAAAATATTCGGGATTTAAGGAGTTTCTGAAATCTCGAGGAGAACTTCAGAATATGCGGGTGAGCGTGATGGCCGTTTCTTTTGGTTAAATTTTTTTGTTAGTGGGCAGAGATTTAGTTAATTTTGTTGGTGTTACGTACACCCGAGTCCTGAAGGACTATTTGTGAAATATTCTATTATACGATCTCTGGCCACTTTCATCAGCGATTATTTTGGCTCTCTCTCTCTCTCTTATTCTGATAATTGTTTTAATTTATTTTGTATAAAATTTGTTGGAAAAATTTCTATGACTAGTCTTGCGACCTTTGTTCGATTATTTTGTATCGCAAGACTCATTCTTTTCTCGCCATTGAATTTAATTTCGATTTTCATAGTTTCAAGGTCTCGTGACCTACGAATTATTCTGTCTCTGGTTTTGTATTTATTTCATGTATTTTTGTTTGTTCGAGGTCACGTAGACTTATCAATTTTTCGCGTTACTATTTAGAGTCATTGAATTGAGGTGACAATTTCTTATAAAGTATTTCTGATAAAACTTGTGACTTCTTCGACTGCTAACAATTGAGTTTTGTAACTCAGTTGTTTTCCGTTGATTTTCTTTAGTTTTGTTGATAATAACAACTCGAGTCTCGTGACTCAGTTGTTTGATATTTTAATTAATTCTGACTTCTGTTATTATTTAATTATTTATTAATTTATTTATTTTGAAAATTTCTAGACTTCAGAAAAACCTGTATAAATTTAATCAGACGATTTGACTTGACCGATCAATTTAAATGTTCCGTAACGCGTGGTCGATTTAAGGGGATTTTATTTTATATACTTTTTTTTATGTATCGAGACTGATTTTTTTTTATTAAATATTGTTCTCCCCGACAATTCTTATTTTATTTATTTTTTTTTGCTGAAGATCCCAGTGGCATCCCCTTTCAGCTTCCGATTTTCTAAATCTCTACGTGTTGAGCTACTGGAGCAATTGAGGCTGAGAGCGGAGAAGGATTTCGATACGGCGGTCATTCCGTTAAAAATTGACCTGGCGCCTAACTGATTTTTCTGATTTTATTTTGGGGTGTTTTGATGTCAGAGGGCGGCCTAATGGACGGAGGGTTCCGTGAAACTCCGAAAATTACGTCGCAATACATACAGACATCATTTAAAAATTACATATTCGGAATTCTTAGGCTACATTTAGTTACAAGAAACAACCTAACACAATAAATTGTCAACTTAAATATGACCGAATAGAAAGCTTCTATTCGGAAGCAATACAAAGAAGACCCAGAGCAAGTCCCATCACCCAAACGACTTGCCCAATAAAGTCAGCCAGTTCTTGATCAGAGAAAATGCATTGATCACAGCTCCAAGAATTCCAAAACAGCTGGCTATACAAGCACTCCTGACGCCCGTCGCCATGCAGAGCCTCGACGAAATGATGAGGAAGAAACTAGAGCTAAAGGAAGATGGAAAAAACACTGGCCTCATCCCGACTAAATTTAAAAAGTCGGCTATATAAAAGAAGTTGCTCGGTTAACAACATCGGTCCTCAGTATCGTTGATTTCCAGATGGATACATTTCGATTTTTATTTTTTTTATGTTGCTTATTCGATTCATATTGTGACTTCTATATAAAGGGAACAGAACCCTCAATAAAAGCTAATTCCATTAGTTTCGTCTATTTGCTAAGAGAAAATACCGCTCATTACAAGAGTCATTAAATAAAATACACTTTTTGATGGTATAATTTTTTGCCTTTTAACATGTTTATAATCTCGACTGTACTAATCTGAGAAAGAGAAAAAAACGAGAAATTAATACCTGTCCACTTCACAGCGTACAGATTCAACAAAATGCAACTAAAGACAACCAAAAGACGATGGGGTGACAAGAGTTATTGTTCATAGACATGTGCGGAAGTTATCATAGTCATCAATATAATAAGTCCGTAGACGTTAAATGTAATAATTGTAATTTGAAGTCGACATGCATAGAGCGCCACCCATGAGAAGAAGAGCACAGCCAGTCGATCGCCAGACAAGCAACACTCTTCGTTCGATAGGTATACGATATTGTCGTTGTCATTATTTACTATATTTTTGTTGGTATTATTAAATAATACTGACTGTATTATTTAAAATTTGGTATTCTGAAGGAAGAGTCGATAGTCGAGAATGTTGGTTCAAGTATAAATCGCAGAGTGTGAAAACATGTAAGTCGTTCAATTATTTGACCTTCTTGCCTGTTTTTTCTCTCCCTTATCTCTCTCGGTCTTTATTAGCTATTCTGGGTCTTTCAACTACCACCTCTGAGACAAACTGAGCTATTCAATCGTTCTTAATTGTCGAGGAATTAATTGGCGCTCGAACATTAATAGTAATTTGTGGAAAGTAATATTTCGAGCACTGGTAGCCCGTGACTCAGGCCGCGTCAGGTGAATGCCGCATTTAATTAGGAAATATTACCATATCCCCTATTTCTTCCTTTGAATCTTTTTTATCGAATACATATTAAATAGGAAAAGCCTCTCTCAGATCACCGAAAAGCAGTAGATTTAGTTCTTTGAAATTTTCCACATTCTTCTGCGGTCTCTATTCACAAGATAATACTATAATTCTGCAAAAATACCGGAACAATTGAATTGAGCTGCAGGCGTTCAGACATCCAAATGCAAAGTGTTCGTTGGTGGCGTAACGACTCTGCTCAATAGGTGACGAAACCGGCCAACGCCGTGACTAGTCTGTTACCTTCGCAAGACTGTCTGATTGGCCAATCCCAATAATACTGAAAGATTTTCCAAGATGACATCCCAATTAGCATTTCACATCCCGGGAAATTTCATAGTTCGACCCCTTAAGTATCAATTAAAATCCTGACATCAATTCATTATATTTCCAGGAGCCTTGCGGATAGAAAAATTATTTACAGCTTATAACAGCTTATAGAATCAATATAGATCACTGGTGTAATTAAAAATACGAGTCACTCGATTTCTAGACTCCTGAAGCTGGCCCTATCACTTCCGGCTTTTGTGCAACCTTGCGCTTCCCTTTAAATTTGAAATTGAAAGTGTAAAAGAATTTCCCGGCGAGCGGTGAAATGCTTGGAACAATATAATGCGAAAAAAAATAGTAAAATAAAATAAATTGGTGCACGACTATTGCTCCACCAACGGGTGACTGAATGTCTTATAACCGCCGAACAGTTGAAAATTACAATACCATCTTACAGTTCATTGTTTCATTGGGATCGTATGGAAAAACGATTGGTATATGGACAGATATCTGGAATTTTTACAAAATGAGAATACCTTGATCGGATTCGATTCCGAAAACAACTTCAATATCTAAAACGGAAACGCCGACATGTCAAATGTAAATGATTCTCCTTCATCTTCTAGACGAGGTAGGATGATAAAGGGAAAACCAGGTATAATATATTAGACCCGAACCACTGCTGTGTAATACCACTGTTGCATGATCCGCCGTGGAAATTTGTTTTTCTGACTATATACATGGAATAATTAATCCTTTCACGACAGATGAAATTTAATTGCAGGGAATTCTCTCACATTTCTTCAAGGAATTTTCCAATTTCTTAACAACATGATTACTTGCTGTGTATTTAAAATTATAACCTCTTGATTTCTTGTCAATTGACATACAAAATGAGGAATGCAGAAAAAATTCTTACCGACAAATCCAGCTCCATGAAGCAATAGTACAGCAGCCCAAAGAACCATTCCGCCAGAATGGTGGATCGGATGTGAACCGTTCGTGTTATCGCACAATTTCTCCCCAAATCTTCGCCTTAAATCTGATGATGATAACAATTGTATAGACAGCCCCCCTCTGAAGTTCGGTTTTTCGCACTCACAATAATGAACATTCGTAAATAAACTTTTTAATGAATTACTATGGAGGAATTTTGTTTTACCGCTTGAATCCACGATGCGTGAAACCACGTTATCAAAACACATACCGTGATTTTAATAGAAAAAAAATTATACATCATTGTAGTCATGGGATGTCGTTGCAGTAAATGTTTTCATTGGAATTTTTGTTGAAATTGATGAAAAGAAAACATTTTTTAGTAATTTGTGCATTGGCTAGTTATCTGAAACAAAATAGAAAAAAATGCTTGGTTAAAAAGATATTCCATATACCCTAAGTTATGACATCTTCGAAATATGATACAAAGAATGGCCGTTCTAATTGTTTCTAATTTTTAGGGGACACTATCACTTAGATATAGTAGACTGATCAAATTACCAATTACGTCCTGAAATAGCGAATATGTTGGAAATTATACTTAAATTCTCAACTATTTCTATGAAGCTACAATATTGATTGATGTTTTCTCCACTATTGGCGTTATTGGCCATTTTTCTGATTTTTGTCTGTCAGTTGAACACATGTAATCTAACGGTCCTTTCGTACACATTTGATTCTTGATTAAAGTGATTCAGATCAGTTATAGTACCAAACTGGAGTTGTTTATATTGTCGCACCTGCACTTCCTATTTTCTAGTAGGTTATGGGCCCAGGTTAGGATTTGAATGTCTAAATATAAAAAAAAAAACTTTAGTTTTGGGTAAGAGTGTATATTTGAGGTTACATACACTACGTATATCTGATTTTTGAAATGGCGTCACAGTCGGTTAATTCTACACGTATTGAAGTATTAACAAAAGAAAATTATGACACTTGGACGTTCCAAGAACAAGCGTTGTTAATAAAGCAGGGTACATGGAATTATGTCTGTGGGAAAAAGCCACCACCAGTGGTAGTGGCAGGTGATTCAGCATCGCAGGCGGTTTATGATACCTGGAAGAATGAGGATGATAAGGCTTGGTCTGATTTCGTTCTGTCAGTGAGTCCAGCAGTTGTAAAGGAAATTGAGGGATGTCGAACGTGTAGAGAGATTTGGTTAAAGCTTGAATCGATTTATGCTTCTAAAGGTCCAGCTCGTAAGGTTGCTTTGATGCGTCAAGTAACAGGTAAACGTATGGAAGAAGGAGAAGATGTACAAGAGTATTTGAGCAAATGGTTCGATTCTGTGGATAAGTTGGCAGATATGGCTATTGAGATAAACCGTGTTAAGTATGATATTATTGTCGAGTTTACCACATTCGTATGCGAATTTCCGGTGTGCCATTGAAACTAGGGATGATTTACCTGATCCTGATGCTCTCAAGATAAAGATATTAGAGGAGAGCGAAAGCAGAAAAAATGTTGCGAATGTGGAGAATGTTTTGTTGGCTGGTGGTGGTAAGACAGGAGATGTAAAGAAGAAATGGAAAAAGAAGTCGAAAGGAAGAGGTGGTTACTTCAGGCACGATGACGTTGTGTGTTACAAATGTAATAGGAAGGGTCATATTGCTAAAGATTGTCATTGGGCTGGAATGTTTCAGTCAGATACAGGTCAAGGTTCTGCAAACAGAGAAGATGTTTTTCTAGCGATTGAGATGAAGGAGGATGAGGCTAGACGAGTGGAAGCTACTGGTTCTGGAGACAGTCGTTGGTGTCTGGGTAGTGGTTGTACATCACATGTTTACAGAGATCGGGAGTTGTTTGACAATTTGAGAAATGATGGCGGTGCTCAATTGAAACTTGCTAATAGTAGTTCAACTGCAGTAAGTGCTAGAGGAGATGCCAAAATTCTGGTACAGGTGGATGGTAATAACAGGTCAGTGAAGTTAGAGGAAGCTCTGTATGTCAAGGATTTACGAACGAATCTGATCTCGGTGTCTAAAATTACTAATAGAGGTAATGAAGTAATTTTTTGTAAGAATGGAGCTGTAGTTAAAGGTACTGATGGTTCGATTCGTATGGTTGCTGATCGCATAGGTGATTTGTATTATGTGAGAGAATCACATGAATATGCTGGAGCTGTCGCTGATACTGGAAAATCAGTTTTGGAGTTATGGCACTGTCGGCTGGGTCATCTGAATGAACAGGATGTTAGGAGAATGGTCTCGAGTGGCTTGGTTGCTAGAGGGAAATTAAATGAAAGCAAAGATTTGGGTCCATGTGAAATTTGTTTACGAGGAAAGTTGGTATGACGTACTTTCAAGGTTCGGTCAGAAAGATGTGATGAAGTACTTGGAATAGTTCATTCAGACATCTGTGGCCCTACAAGGGTGAGGTCAAAAGGTGGTAAGAGATATTTTATTAAAATCATTGCGGCAGTATTCTCGACCATTATCTGTCTGTAAACTCTTTATCTTGTGTCCAGACTGCTTCTCTACAAAATTCTTATATTCTTTGAATTTCTCTAACACCTCACTACGATTCTTCAAAAAACTATGTTGTGACGACTACAGTCGTGAACCGAGTTTTATATTCTCGCTTATTATTTCTATATTTTTTCTGGTAAGAAGTCATTTTCTAAGGCAAATTGACATTTGCATACGGCCTATGGAAGACTAGTCTATAGTGCGACTGGCAGGAACGAAAATTTGCTTATCATTTTGTTGGAGACGCCGCAGTCACTACGGTTAACATTTATATGTATTGTAACATGTTATTTTGACTTCGACCGTTCGACGGTCATTTTGATGTCCAGACGGGGAGTCACCCAGAGCAGGAGTCAAAACAATGATTTCAGTATTTTATTAATTTGTGGATTTATTTTTTATTTGTATCGTTACTGTCATCGCTTGCCGATGGACAATTACATCGCGGGACTTCGGAGGACAACGAGGGATTAAAATCTCTGGATTTTGA
>NW_011887859.1:213347-217085 GCF_000806365.1 Fopius arisanus
TCACGCAAGAAGATAATGTTCGAATGGAAAATGACGCTCACCTCAAGCTCTTCCTCTCTGTGCACTTTGATCCCGCCTAGGTCCCTTCCTGACCTTGTTTTTTACTAAAGAGTAATAACTCCACTTTCTCGGAGTTTGAACTAGGATTTTCACGTTCTGTTTACGGCACATTGGAGGGGTTATCTGGGTGGTGTCAAATTTGCAGTGGGCCAACTCCCTCACATGGTCCATTTCACACGGGTGGTTACTTTGATGACAGTCACCAAACTGACCAGTGCTCCATTTACCATGTGCTGGAATTTTCCGTTACTGTCACCGAAGTGCTCGAATCACATACATATATATATATTGAGCGGCGACAGTAGCCACGCGGGCGGTGTGTGACTCCGGCGATCACCCAAGCTAAGCAACGCTCAGTTGGGTTAGTACTTGGATGGGTGCCCGCTTAGTCACACCCATCGGCGTGTAGACTGCCGCCGTCAGGCACGGGTGCGGAGAGCTGGTGTGTTCACCGAGTCAGTGTGACTGATGAACACAGCAGAATCCCCGCAGTACCGGCCGGCTGCGCTACTGAGGTTTTACATGGTTTCCCTCAGTACACGCCAAATGGGCGCAGTACAGAAAGTCGGCCCATGCTACCGCAAAAATAATGACAGGATAGTAGAAGAGGCTAATGAGAGGATAGTAGGAGAGGCTAAAGGCTAAGACGAAGGGGTGCCTATCAAACCATGGTAACAATGGTAATAGGAAAAGGAAAAATGTAAAAATAAAAAAAAAATATATATATATATATTCGGGAAATTTGGTGTAACCACAAGAATGGGGCTTTGGAAAATCCCATACAATAGCAAGGAATGTCGCTATGACCGGCCTAAATGCCGATTATGCGAAGTGACCATAATAAAAGAGACCACCTAGCAGGTATTCAAGTGGCCGTCATTATGACCTGAAAGGCGTTAAAGCGTCACCATCAAGGCGATAACACCTGGAAACCACGAAACATCTAAAAAGAAGCCACACGATTGCTGAAAGGCACAGCTAAGGAGATAAATTGCTCAGCGTACAACTGAGCTCATCCTGAGTGTACAACTCAGGGAATCCTCTCTTCAAGCCAGCACCGACTTGGTAAATTAGGCCGCGTCAACCTGAGTCTACCCCGAGTGTCCAACTCCGGGATTTCTCTATACCTAGCAACACTAAAGCTAGGGGACAACCATGTTCTGCCTGAGTAAACAATTCAGGTCCATCGACACCGCCAACGCCGCCGGGGTCACATCATCATCACCACCAGCGCTAGAGAAGCGTGTTTGAGCAGTTTCAAGTCCATCAGCGCTACAGGATCTAGCATACTTTTGGAATTTCTCCGGAATCCGCTGCGAAGGGGAAACACGAAGAGATCACCCGTTCCCTGTTGCCGTTTAATTCAACAACCGTAAGTCAGAAAACACGCCAACAACATTTACACTATTCCCTCCTACACCTTTTCTTATCTACATCTGGTTTTTATCTTGGACTTCCTTCTATCCTGTATACCAAGTGAAGTGTAATAAATTTAAAGTCCATTTTAAGTGAAACTTAAGGGTATCTTTCTCTTTGTGTGCGAATTCCTCATATTATAACCATCGTGTACTTCAGTGCTTAGTCCCACGCAATCGGCCCCCACTAGGTGAGATTTATAAGATCCTTTCTCCTCCGGACACTACCTGTCGTGACTAGTTACGGTCAACTCGTCAGAAGGGTTCACCATTTAGGGTTCCACATTCTTCTTGTGACGTCACAGGAGTCGTCGGAGAGGATTTGGATCAGGTAGGAAGGGGAATAGGATAATTATTCATATAATTTAAGAAAGATTTTATTTTAAGTGAGAGAGAGAGAGAGTCGGCCCTCATAAGGAAGCTGCCACTCATTTTAACTTTTGATTTTGTAATTTTGGAGATGAGCCGAGAGAAATTAATGCCCCTCAGAAACGATTTTCACTATCAAATCGAATTAGATGTCTAAATGAAAAAGTCACAAAAAACAATCTATGGCTCGGGAAACTTACTAAACAAAAATCGTGCACGTACGCAGTAATTTATCAAAGGAGACGATACAAATCTACGGTCTTATGGTTGACCATTTACAAAAACCAATGTATAACCCCCCCCTTCCCCCCACTGCTTGCACATGGATACACATACCCACAGAAATTAAAAAAAAAATTTGAAAAGTGGCCAAGTATACGCTTTTCGTTTACGTCGGATGTGTTTCCACAATTTCGTCAACTTCGTTGGCTTAACAAAATGCTTTAAAGGAAAGGGAACGCCCAGCTTGCATGAAGCAAATGCAAAAACGTTAGAAAAAGCGTCGGGACCAACGTACTTAGCGCGGTTTTCCATACTAACGTCGATTTAGCTCACAAAGTTCTGCATCTTGAATCATACTTCAACATCAAAAAGTATATGCAGATGTTCATAAATTAGGCTTAGTTTCAATCAGTAAGAACTCACCCATGGCTTGGACCCACAGTTGTCTGATCGTACAACCCTGAGGGTTTTAAGGAAGCGCGGCGAGTACTTCAGTTCCAACGGTTTTGTCGAACGTTCTTGCATTTGATATATATCAGCTTCCCGTTCGGTTTCATTTCCAGCATTTCTTTCAACCAGTGAAGTTAACGCAATTTTGTAAAATACAATGCATTAAAACGTGGACTTGGCCATTTTTTTTAATTTTTTTTTTTTTGGGATTTGTTTCGTATTTCACTCAATTTTCCAAACCATTCTTTAATTCTTAGATGAGAACAATTCAGCCCTTAAGAGAAAGCGGTATTGAGAGGGAACCGCAGGGTTTTTAAACGCGGAATTGAAAGAGTAATTTCTTACTCTCTAATAGGAATTAAGGAATAAAACTTACGCGTTAGTTTTCTCCTATCATGGGGCGAGTACTTTCAAAAATGGAAAGCTCTATGCAAAGAGCGGGACCCGCGAGAAATGATTAACCATTACCAGGGTTTGATTACTATGGGTAATAAATTCGAAAAAACCACATGATCGGTTTATTACGTTTTTGAATTTTGAAATTTTTCTATTTTTGAATTATTACAGCTACTACCGTACAGTTCATTGCTTCTTTCTTCTAAGAAAAGCGAAACTTTTTAGTGAACCACTACAATTGAAAAAAAACAATAGAATGACAGATTTATCTCAAGTACATTCAAATTTCGCGCTCTGTTAAACCACTTTCACTCAATTCGTAGAGTTTGTAGGCAGACATTGTTGGGGAGATGGCTAACGCCATGCTGGAGGTTCAACCGTGAAATTTCCTAGCGGTACCGGTCGAACTAATTTTCAGGCCGTACCTGTAAGTCCGACAGGTCGCGAGCGAAAGAGTGTCGATAATTCGAAGAGGCCGATGATGTCCGGAAACGAACGAAGACATACGATATAACGGCTCCACTTTTGTTTACAAATTCCATCGTTATTCAACAAATTGTTAATAAATCGTCACGTTAGCATATACTCAAATGGTTGAGGAACACCTGCATCGTAAAATTTAGGCAGTGTTTAGAGACACGGTGTATGGCAATTTCCACACGCCCAAGGTAACGTTTACCATATGTTTAAGCCCTTTCTTGCCATACACGTATGGCAAAAGCCATACACGTATGGCAAAAGCCATACACAAATGGCAAAAGCCATACACAAATGGCAAAAGCCATACACAAATGGCAAAAGCCATACACAAATGGCAAAAGCCATA
>NW_011887859.1:217210-225625 GCF_000806365.1 Fopius arisanus
GCAAAAGCCATACACAAATGGCAAAAGCCATACACAAATAGCAAAAGCCATACACAAATGGCAAAAGGCATACACAAATGGCAAAAGCCATACACAAATGGCAAAAACCATACACAAATGGCAAAAGCCATACACGTATGGAAAAAGCCATAGGTGTATGGCACAAGCCACGTGTGCAGCAATTTACTTAGGAATTACTCGAAAATAAAATAATTATCTTTTCCTCGTCTGCGCGTTGAGAAAACTCTATGAGGATCCTCGAAGTGTCACCCTAAAGTTTGGAACTTTTCTCACCCGCTTGGATCAAGTAATCACCTTAATGAACAATTGATGAGTTCAACATAATTTTTTTATAAAATTGTTAAGAATCTTTTCCGCGTCTGAGGGTTGCGGAAACTCTAAAGCATCCTTCGAAGTTCACCCGAAAAATTCAGATAAAGTTATCACAATAATTGACAAGTAGTTTTCTCAAGTCTCAGAAAATCAAAAAGATGGTTGTAACCCGTTATTCTTAATGGCTTGTGATGAGGCAGAATTTTGCCCCCCCCCTTCCAACTAATTGATACAGCTTATTTTTCCTAGGTTAAGTTAGGTTTAAGTTACTCTTTTTTCGCCACCGTTGGGCAACCCATCCCCAGATATTCCTTACCCCCGTCCCCATTTTCCCCCGCCCGAGCACTCGTGCATCAAGGAAAAGCACACACAATAAAGAATGCCGCCGAGGTGAGGATGATTGGCAGCCTTCACTCGTGCCATAACTGCCCCACGAATCACTGCCATAAAGTAAGAGAGTTACCCCGAAATGATCCTGTGAAGAGTTACCCCGAAGAGAACTGCGAAAAGACCTTGAATAAGTGTGAAAAGACAAAGTGTGAGAAAAGGAACTGGAGTGTGACAGAGAAAAGGAGTGAAATTCTGGTGAGAAAGGAGCGAAGGAGAAAAGCCTGCGGAAATAGTGTGCGAGGAACTAGAGTGTGAACAATTGCGTGGAAGAACTGCTGGGAAGATTGTGAGGAGTAGAACTATTGTGTGGAGTGTGTGGACGATTTTGTGGGAGAAGAACATCCGAGCAGAACGAGGAGAGAAAAGGAAGGAAGGAGGATCAACCCGGAGGAAAACCGAGAGGATTTTGAGAAGACACCATTCTCCGTGAGTGCCCTATTTTTTTATTCCCTGCCCCAACGAATTTCCCTGCCCGTGTTAATTTCTCCCCAACGGTGAGCCTCCAGTAAATTCATGTTAGTTGTAAATCAAGCCCCCTATTAATGATTACCTTTTCAGTTGGCCCCCCTCACTTCTCCCCCTTTTTTCAGAGTTAGAGTCACCCCCTCTTTTTATGTTATACTATTGCGCGTAGCCGCAAGTGAGTTGGCCTCACCCCCACACCTTCGAGTTAATTAGTCAAAAGGCCTGGATTATTTTTTTGTATTAACATCGGTGTATTATGGAGACTAGAATATATCAAAAATCAATCTACCTAAATCCCGCCGAGTAATTACTGAGACACCCTCCCCCACCCTCTTATTATTTCAGGTCCCCCTTAAATTATTTAGATTACTGGATTTTGCCCCTAATTTGATTTTCCCGGATATATCGTGTCTTCTCCGAGAATTAATATATTTTAAATTCCCGGCCAAGGTCACAGGCTGTGCCAGCTTAAGTTTACTCTGGCACAGCCACAAAAACAAAAACAAGTAGGATATGCTGTTGTATTCGATATAATATAGTTTTTTTTTGATAATGAATTAGCAACTCGCTGCCGAACCGTTATTCGCAATATATAATTGATATAACAATGTAGTGATTTTTGGCTATTTTTCTCGTCCTTTATCGAGATTGGGAATTCTACATCCATTCGGAATAATGGTCATTTCCGCGTCTGTTTTAATCTTCAATAAAACATGCTACATCTAAGTATGGTTTTAGGAATTTAACATCAGTTTTTCTTTTCCTTTTCAATTGATTGTTGCGAATGTTCATCGAAAGAAACATATCGACAAATTGTAGCCATCACGTGATTTTACATTGTCAATTCAATTGCGGAATAGTGGATTCTTGTCACGTGGTAACAACTATGGCAGATAAAGTCAGGATTTCATGTTGACGGGTAACGATAATTCCCGTTGCTTTTGAATCAACAGTCAAGCTCTCATCTTCATACAATTATTATTAGCAAGAATCGAATCAAGAAACTACGAATTCATTGAAACAAATATTGCCTGTTTACCGGTCTATGATTCGTACCAGAAATTTCAACCTCCGAGAAGGCAAATCGAAAGTATTATTCACGTGTGCTTGTACTTATCATTCAGGGTTCACGTCTTCGTCACATAGTATAACAACATTTTGTGTATTTTGGATACGCCATTTATCGTGATTCTTTTTGATTAGTGTATCGATTCAAATAAATTTGGGTTTTTTATGCCGAAAGGCTTTTTCCCATAATGTGTTTTCCCTTCATGTTGACGATAAGGCCAGCTGCCGTGCCACCTGAAGTATGACCGCTTGCAATATTTATTCTATTCTAGGTAGAGAAAATTAAAAAATTGAAAAAAAAAATTATACCAATCGAAACAAATTCGCAATAATGTCAAAAAATCACAAAAAAAATTTTGTGAAAAAATTTTGCCAAGTGGAAGTCTTATTGTATCATCAGATTTTCCAAAAAAATATTCTTAGTTTTATTCCCAAAAATATGTGCAATTCCCAAAAAATATTCTCAGTTTTATTAACCAAAAAATATGTAAAATTCCCCAGGACGTCTTTGAGCTAGTCGTCAGCGTGCTGGCCCTATGACCAAAGCGTCCCGGTGGCGCAGGTTCGAGTCCCGATGGTGGAAAACTTTTCATCGTCGGAAAACGAACCCAGTGCCTGTGGATGTAGGGTAGAGAATTCGGTTGGGGACTGCGGGTAGGGAATTAGGTTGGGGTACCGCGTAGGTACTGGTGTCGTGGATCCCGCGGTTTTTGTCGCGGATCTCGCGGTTTTTTTCTTGATCATTCTCGTAATCGTGGAATTACCCAAAGGTTTTGGAGAACAGCTGCCAACAGGCGGGGGATGACTCATGCTCCCCGTACACAAGAGCGTATCCCCCCCGGCCACAGGTTGAGACCAGGAAACGGCACGAGGCCTCTCGACTCCCCCGATAATCCGGAATGTAAAAATGTCGGTCTAATGAAAAGATTATGACGCTAAGCCGCCGCCACAGAGGCCCGCGAAACAGAGATATGGAGCCCGACACTAGACGCACTATCGCTTAACGCCCTGCAACAACCCCACCCCCGCTCTCGAGAGGGCCACCAAACCCACAGGTCGGTAACAGGAAGTGCGATCTCTCTCTCTCTCTCTCTCAATGGACCCGCAATTAATGAGATCTCACTGATAGGCAGAAACGTCGTATAAGTCGGGAATAAGGAGATCACACCACTCGAGCCGCAATTGCAGCTATTAACGGTTTTCCGGCTCTCGGAACGAAACAATGAACTCCCGAATCTCCAGATACGGACCGCCATGATGAGTAACTAATCCCAGCATATTAATTAATCCCTCTGAAAAATAACGGCCATGGACCTAGGTGGGGGATGACCTCCACCGAAGGCATATATGACCCCGCGCTAATCCGCAAAGGGCACTTCAGCACTTCAGAGCACTTCATTAGACCACTTCAGACTACTTCATGTCAACTATTATTTCGACTTCGAACGACTTCGTCAACTCTCATTGATTCATCAAGTTAGTTCATCGCCAGTTCTCACCTGCATCAGCCAAGTTACTCTCGGGGAAGCGGAGTCATACTTACAAGACGAGACCGTCTTCATCCACAATTACGCTTGAGTCGCGTGAATCTATTGCGGACCAGTTGAGCCAATCCACTTCAGAAATTGCCACGCCGGAGTCGCGTAAGCAAGAAAAAATGGAATTGACAATGAGGACTCCCCTGGACTCATTCATTACGGGTTTAAAGGGCAACACTTGTACAGAGTGACAAGTACCTGCTGACAGACCTATTGACACAGTCCAGCCTCAAAAGAGTGTAACCAAACTACACAAAATATTTGTTTTGTTAGTGAGTGAGAGTTGAGTGAACCATAAAAAGTGATCCGACATCTGAAGTCCACGAGAAGCCGAGCCGTCACCCCTGGTCCGACGGAAAATTGGGATCTTTTATTGCACCGCCCGAACTTCCGGCTCGACACCTTCTCACCTGCCAGGTGAACGAGCGGTACACCTACATTATCGCAACGAATCTCCGAGTTCGTCGACCTCATCTTCACACCCCGAGAATCGTCTCATCTTCGAGAAATCACCGAGTTCTACCCCTTCAACCTTCGAGGGAACCGCCGAGTCTGCCGCAACGCGACTGAGTGATCGCACGCACCTTCTACTTCCCTGTTTATCATCAACCGTAAGTCTTGAATGAATTGTAATTCTTCCTTCACCTCAGTGTTACCTACTTCTCCCATCAAATTGAGCGGTTTTATCTTGGATTGTTGTAATAATCCCTGGTTTTAGTACCCCAATAAATATTCCTAAATTAATCAGTAGAAGGTTTTTCCCTATATCTCTGCGTAATTCTCTCACTAATCAGAATTCCTGCGTATTCTAGCATGGTACACTTCAGTGTTTTATCCCACACAATACGAGCCCATTTAACTTTGGCATCCGTTTAGACGTAACTGGTCGCGGTCAATTCAGTTTTGGCGGTCGCCCTTTTGAGAAATAACCGATCGTCCAGCCGCCCGGAAGCCGCAACAAAATTCTGGCGCCCGAACAGGGACTCGATTGCTATAAAACGGGATAATGATGGGTTTACGCTCAGGACGAAAACTCGGGGGAACGGAAAAGAAGAAGGAAAGAAAATCTAGAGTAAAGGCTAACAGTGAAAACGAACTCCCCCAAGAAACGGCTCCTCTCGTGCCATTAGAATCTAATAATGAGAATATTGGACCTTTTAGCGACGGAGACACGACGGGACGCTCGTCTCCGCCTCGCATTCACGAGGAAGAATCCTCTGATCAAGATGATCTTACTATACAAACTATTGTCTCAAACCCATACGCTCATTTCGAAAACACGATAAATAATTTAGATAACGTCGCTTCCACGACCAGTATACCGGGAATTAAAACTACGCCTCTTACAAACACGGGCGCGATCCCTAAACGAGTCGAATTCTTGAACACTATGATGGATCCCAGAGCGCTTTTGCGTAACGACGCGTTTCTAGAACAATTAAAGAATAATGAGCTTATTCCAGTCGAACAGTTGAAAATTATGAGAAATTTTATCCAAACCGAGCGAAGCGCGATAACAGAAATTTATAGTGCCGGAGTCCTTCCCCAAGTTTATGAACAATGCACCAGATTTCTTGAACCGAACACTCAACAGACTGAAACGCGGAACCGCCAAAATGACCATAAAACATTGGAATTCCCACAAATAATGGGACCAAATCTAGCCGTTCAGAAGCAGCACCGAAATTACCACCGCCTGTGAATCTTAGCACACCAAAACCGATAGTCACTACGGAAAATTTACTGAATACAGAATTTGAAATGCCATCAACGTTCGCATTCCCGCAACCAATAGAGCCTTCCGCTAACGCAAGAGCCATGATAAACACAAATTATCCATGCCCTCGCGACAATTCACAGAAATACGAGTCAGAGCTCAATAAAATTCCGTTTGCCAGCCCGATTATTTCACAAGCACTCCCGGATAGAATCCATTCACTCGCGATAAACCCCACGATAAACTCTATCAGGACTAGTCAAGAAAAACCACACGAAAATGACGCGAAAAAACAACCCCGTAATGACGGTAATTCAGCAAGTAGTGACGGCAGTTCGTATGCTCCGGTAAAATCATACCCAAGTAAACTGAAACACGCGGACAGTCAAGCTTTTCAAACCGCTCGCTCATTTTTTTCTACATATCCATTTGAGCCCCCCCGAGGGGTACACACGGTTCAAAACTGAGGACCGAGAGATCGAAGACAGGAATATAGCTTATTTCCTCCCAAAACGCCACAAATTGGAAACAATTACATAAATTCAATTCACGATATGAATAAAGAAATTCCCTCAGCTCTGCCCCGGTATACGGGCCCGCTTTTTAATGATCAAGTGGAACCAACCGCAATAAAGTTTCCAAGGGCAGGCCCGACTTTTGAACCGCTTCGCCCAACCGGATTGAGCTCACTCCCTTATGCTTTTACACAAGGTACCACAGTAACGTTACAAGACGCGCTATCAGCAATTCCAGAATTCGAAGGAGACCCCTCCCTTTTTTTTGAATTTGCTGAGGGTTGTGAGGAAGCCAAAAACATGGTCGACTCAAACATGGAATCTAACTTAACCAAATTAATTAGAAATAAATTAAAAGGCCCCGCCAAAAATGCTATACACGGCCGTCAATTCCATTCCGTGAACGAATTAATAACCTTTTTACAAAATATGTTGGCACCAATCGAATCCCTCGCACAATTGCAAAGTAAATTAGGACGGTTAATGCAGGAAAAATACGAACCTGTCGTCGTATATGGAAACCGAGCTAGGCAATTAATGCTCAGTATTTTTAACGCTTACTCAAGAAATGGCAGTTGCCAGCGAAGCTTTAAAATCGACACAGAACAAGAAACCATTCGTTGTTTTACACGGGGATTAAACTATGGCCTCAAGGTGAATCCCGCTAGATCTATTGACCTAGACGCGGCAATACGCGAAGCAATCGCGGCCGAAAAGGAAAAACAGGCGCGAGACGAATTACACGGGAATTATCCAACCTCACAGTGGCCCCAGCCAAGGGATAACACTCAGAAAATTAGAAAATATCTTAAACGACCGGAAAACGCTAGAATAAACGCTGTTCAGGAAGAAAAATTTTGTGAATTTCGTCATAAAACCCGTCACACGGAACAATATTGTTGGATACAGCACGCGTATCCAAAACCCATAACTTGTGACTTCTGTAAATTTAAAGGGCATACAATACAAGAGTGTCGTAAAAGAAAATATTTCGAAGCAAGGGGACAACGTGAAAGGAAGTCCCAACGCCAGAATTCGGGAAACGGGCCTCGCCCCTCCACGCCCGGCGAGCGTACGGAGGAGAAGGCAGCCAATTGCATCATTCAAGCCAACCAACCTTTCGAAGGGATGGCCATGTATTCAACATAAATAATACCTCCAATACACCAACGATAATTCTGAAGCGACCCAATGCTCAAACTCCATTTACACTAATGATCGACACAGGCGCTGAAATAAATTTAATTAAACAAGGCGCGTTGACTCCTGACGACGAAATAGATTCATCAAAATTTATTCAAATAAATGAAATAGCCTCATCTGGATTGCTCACTCTGGGCACAGTAACGATTTCATTATTCGGGGAAGATACTTGTTTTCATGTAGTGGGAAACAATCTAGGAACTCATCAAGATGGCAACCTAGGAACGCCTTTTCTTATCTCGCGATCCGCTAAAATTAACTACGTCACACGAAAATTGGAATTAAAAGATCGAGAACTCTGTTTTTACACCCAAGATATAATTATCCTTCATCCCCGAACCAAGAAAATGATCTTTCTAACGGTAGCGGACAACTCCCCTCCGGTCGGTTATATGCCAAGAATGACATCTGACAAAAAGGTATTTATCGGCCAAGCACTGGTATCTAACCACAATGGAAAAATCTTTCTGAGTGCAACGAACACAGACACAACACCGAAACTCATCAAATTTTCCCCCGTTACCCTAGAAGAATATGAAGAAGTAGATCACAACCGCGCGGCCTACCGAATAGCCTGCGTGAGCAAGGGGAATGGACCCGAGAGATTCGAGAAATTAAGGGAGTTACTTAGATTACAGGATTTAAATGAGGAAGAACGGGACGAAATTCACTCAGTAATAAAAGAAACCCAAGATGTCTTCCACATACCTGAGAAACCCTTGGGGTGTACCCATACAATGACTCACGAAATCGTAACTAGTGATCCACTACCCATTAATACCAAACAATATAGATATCCACCTATCCACAAGGAGGAAATTAATCGCCAAATCGATGAAATGTTAAAATCCGGAATAATCGGGACGTCAACGTCACCGTATAACTCTCCGCTATGGATAGTCGCGAAGAAATCCGACTCCAAAGGAAACAAAAGATGGCGACCTGTGATCGATTTTCGCGCTCTAAACGAGAAAACTATTGGAGACGCATACCCGCTACCCCAAATTACCGAAATCCTCGATCAACTCGGCGGTGCCCGATATTTTTCCGTGTTCGACCTCGCATCAGGGTTTCATCAAATCCCTATGGAAGCCACGGATAAGGCTAAGACAGCTTTCTCTACCCCACACGGTCATTATGAATACAATCGAATGCCCTTCGGTTTAAAAAATGCGCCTGCAACATT
>NW_011887859.1:225946-238799 GCF_000806365.1 Fopius arisanus
CATTTCTCCTCTTTTCCTTTTCTTAAGCGTCACCCCCACTTCGGTTGATCTCAGCGGAGGAGAAGGGCCTTTACGACCTGGGTCATAAAGGCCCATCACCCGATACAATGGGCTTTCGTCTACCCTTTGTTACGCACTAATAGAGGTCGGGAGCACGACTTGCTCTCAGAGCAGAGTTTGCCCAGCCCTGACCTAGACGATGTCGTAATTTACGCAAATCCGCTGCAAGAACATACGCAAAAATTCTTGAAGCTAACGGAACGGCTAAGAGAAGCCAATCTAAAATTGCAATCCGATAAATGCGAATTTTTAAAAAGAGACGTCGCCTATCTGGGACATATAATAGGCCAAGACGGAGTCAGGCCTAATCCAGATAAAATAAAAGCCGTAAAGGCTTTTCCTGTCCCTAAAACCCCGAAAAATATCAAGGAATTTTTTGGTCTGGCAGGTTATTACCGCCGGTATATTGAGGGATTTTCTCGTATAGCTAAGCCATTGACAGCCGTTTTGAAGGACAAAGTGCCTTTCGAATGGAAGGAAGAGCAACAAAACGCTTTCCAAACTCTTCGAAATCATTTAGTAAGCGCGCCCATATTGCAATATCCAGATTTTAGCAAGCCGTTTAATGTCACAACGGGCGCATCTAATTAAGCGATAGACGCAGTTTTAAGCCAGGGAGACATCGGAAAAGATCTCCCTATTTCCTATGCATCGAGAGTTTTGAATAAGGCGGAGATAAATTATTCTACTATTGAAAAAGAATTATTAGCGGTAGTATTTGCCGTCAGACATTTCCGACCATATCTATATGGACGCCAATTTACGTTGGTTACGGATCACAGGCCATTGGTGTGGCTCAACAGCGTCAAGGACTCCACGTCTAGATTACTACGTTGGAGGATCAAACTTGAAGAATATGAATAGAAAATTGTTTATAAGCCAGGCAGCGTAAAGGTTAATGCTGACGCACTCTCTAGAAATCCGGTGTTTGAAAACGACGATGCCGAAGAGGAAAATAAACCTATAATGGAGCAGGAGGCACAGAAACCCTCTCCCAGTTTAAATATGAAAAGTATACACGTGGTAACGCGGAAGATGGCTAAGGAAGCCAAAGATAACTGTAAAATTGAATCGATTCCAAGGGTCGAAGCCCCAGCTGCTCAGGAGGGCCCAGTGTCGGGCAGGTTGAGACCACCCGCAAAGGCGATTACGCACGATGAAAAACACGTGCCACGGGACCAACACTTGGAAACTATACCTGAAGAAATTCCCCAATCCCAGGGAGAGCAAGTGGATGATCCACCACCTGCAGAGAATAATCAACCGCACGACCACTTAAAACGAGTGGCTAAAAGGCCATCGCAGGCCAATCCCGAAAAATTAAAGACCATTAGCGGGAGCGGTCTTATGCCTTTTCACTACCGCTGGTGAACCCATTGATACAGGGGCACAATTATTACAAAAATACAAGAAGGTGAAGGAGTTGATGAATGGGCCTCTCAAGTCTGGAGAAATACTTGTCCAACGTGAAAAAGGGACTATTTATTACAAAGCCATTTGGGATGGCGTAACGGATATGAAAGAAATACTGGAAACTCTGAAAAATCTGCTGTTGAAAAATCAGAACATCACACTAAATTTCTCCAACTCCCCCGATGGTGTCTACACCACTTCATGGGAAAGCTTCAAGGAACAAGTAATCGAAGCCTTTAAGGAGACCAATGTCCAGCTAATCATCACTCTTAATACGATAATAATACCGACAGACGCCGATAGACCAGAAATCATAGCCGAGGCACACGCATCCATGATAGGCGGACACAAAGGTGTGACTAAGACATGTGCTCGTATGAAACAAAAATACAGATGGGATAGAATGAAGAGGGAAGTCAGAGATTTCATCAGAACTTGTTCAAGTTGCCAGAAGAAGAAGTTATTACGCATGAAGACGAATTAACCCATGATAATTACCAATACTTCGATTGACGCTTTCGATCGCGTGGCATTAGATATAGTGGGACCATTGCCTAAAACTAAGGCTGGACATATATACATACTGACCATGAAAGACGACTTAACGAAATATTGCATGGCTGCCCCGCTAGCAGAGGCCTCCGCAGCCGAAGTAGCGACGGCCTTAGCTAAATACCTAATATCTTTATTTGGAACTCCTTACACGATCTTAACTGATCAAGGAGCGAATTTCATGAGCAAATTAATGAAGTCATTAGCTAAATGCTTCAACATAAAACAACTGCGGACAACAGCTTACCACCCACAGTCGAATGGAGCTTTGGAACGATCTCATCGAGTTTTAACCGATTATTTACGACATTTTACGACGGTGGAAACCGAATGGGACGATTTATTAAATCTCGCGATGTTTTCTTATAACACGAGCGTGCACGAAGCCACTCGATTTACCCCTTTTGAATTACTATTCGGGCGAACAGTTCGCACGCCCTCCACGTTTTCTTATAACAAACTAAAAACTTATCATGACCACGTTGAAAATCTTGTAACGAAATTACAGGATTTCAGATAGCTAGCCCGCGAACATCTGATGAAAGCAAAAGAAAGATCAAAATTATATTATGACAAAAAACTTAATATTCAAGAATTCAAAATCGGAGATTGGGTTTACCTCCTAAAGGAAAATAGGAAAGGGAAATTAGACGATTATTACGTCGGCCCCTATTTGATCAAACAAGTTATGCCAAATGGAAATATAAAAATTCAAGTTAAAGCCACTCAAACCAAGGTGGTACATTCGAATCGGCTGAAATTAGCATTTGTGCCCCAAGGATACGTGGGATTCTAACTGAGCTTAAACAAACAAATTACTTTCTCACCTATACACATACTACATACATTTCACTACATTTTTGAACTCTACTCTATCTCTTTTGGAAACACAAAGTAATTAAACAAAACCGGAGTAAAGACTACGGCTGGATAAAAACAACAATTGGATCTTTCGCTTGAAAGCCCTTTTTCAAACGGGCAACTCCGCATTGTTAGCCAACCCGCTACGAAGATAACCAACGCATCATGAGGAAAGGAAGGAGCCACCGCTCTCAACGAAAAAATATATAATAATACCAATAATAAAAATTTAAAAAAAATAATAAGAGGAAAAGAGTTAAAAATAAAAATGGGCATGACACCTTTAGAATCTCTGCGATTCACTAACCGCGACCATAAGAGTCCTGCCGGATTATCCCTACTAACGAACCACCTAAGAGAGAATTTTTCCAAGAAGGGCGTGAAGGGATGAATATCACAAGTGATTGAGACCGCGAGTTTTCGGTAGTTTTGATAAAACCGCTCCTCCTTCCAAAAGTCCTACTCTACCGAGAATCTTTAAAATTATCCCCCTAAATTTCCTCTCCCCTTTTTCACTCGAAGGAAATGATAATAATAATAATAGAAATATATTGTATCTCGAGCATCCGAATATGACCCCTCAAATGTGCTTTTCTAATCAACTAGAAGTATCATTGCAGTCTGACCTATTAGGACCCACAACTTGAATAAGGAAGGAGTATAAAACAATTTAGGTAACGGCCATGAACCAGGGAATCCTGTTGATTGGCATATGGGTGATCTGTGTGTCCTGCCGATCACCTCCCCACAAGGTCGTTCCTATACCCGAGCCGTCGGGACTATACTTCGAAGGAATGGAAGACGTGAGGCCCATCGTCAGCGAGCGGAATATCCTGACCAGTATTAATTTACAGGATCTTTATTCTTACACCAAACCTTTATCACAAATCCTAGGAAAACTTATAGGGGCGTGCCCATCTACGGACTGCCTCCTTTTGGAAAGAACGATGCCTAAATAGAGATCGGATGACCATGACGTAATGCGCCAATGGGAGATGTTCAACGACCTTATCCGACCTCTCGGAGCTAACGCGACGTACGACCATAAGACATACCAACCTAAGCTCTCACCCGACGAAACTGACCTCGTTGCTCAAATTATACAACACATAGCATTACCCGGACAAACACAACCCGACTGTAAAACGTACCTATTCAACTTCAGAAATTCACGATTTATTAACGAATTTACGAGCCCAATATGAAAACTTTCAAGGAATAATAGCTGAATCGGCAGTTAAGGAGAAGGACAAAATCAGTAATAATATCACGAAAATCTTACCAATTATTTCCGAAACGCGACACAAAATAATGAGTACGGTCTTCGACGTTATAAAAGACGCAAAACTCGGACTAATCCATGCTTATACCTTCCAACCTAAATCACTTCGAGAAACTCTAGCCGAACTGTCGACCGAAGAAGGGAGTGCATTCGTTCCATTGCCTAGAGACGGTGTAGGATTGTTACAATTAAGAGAAATAACGGAGACTGACCTGGTCATGAAAGACGGCCGTATCATCATCATCACAAAAATCCCATTGATAAGAGATACAGCAGAAAAAGTGTATCAAATCCATTCAAATCCCGTCCTGCAGCGCCTTGGTAACAAAACCGAGGTGTACGCGTACGTAATGCCCTCAGCCAGATATCTTTGGATATCCGTAAGCGGGGTACTGTTTTCATTTATTACTCATGAGTATCTATTTAAATCTTGTAAAAGGGCGAGGGATTACCTCATTTGTCTACCTCCCAAAACCCTTCATATGCTCACGCGTAATATACCATGGGAGATCGCCTTGTATCGTCAGCTAAGCAACGTAACCCTACTGTTCTGTAATATCATCATCACGGGTGCACCAGCAGATAATTGGGTACCCCTTCGTCGACCTGGACACTGGTTATATAGTATAAAAACCTCAACGAAAGCGGAACTAAATTGTCCACACTACTCCACCGTCATACTGAATCTAAGCGGGCACGGACAAATTAGAATCGAGAGGGGCTGTACCTTAAAAACTACCGATATAATGTTAACTAATGAAGAGAGGATACCGCGCATTCCGTATATAAAAGATGCCGTCCGTCATGCTCGTTTAGACCTACTCAACATATTCCAAGGGATCATCCTTTGTTCCAAACTATTACAATTCAAACAGAGAACTGGATATACAAAAACGATCCCCTTAGATTTAATTAGACGTAATTTCACTCTTAAAACTTATCAATTAACAACATCTGTAACCCGAGTGGAAATCGACTTACTTTGGAGAAATCTCATCCTCGCCAACCTTGTCATTGTTTTTTTTTATATTTATGTATAAGACTACCCACTATTATTAGACGATTAAGGTCTAATACTACAAGTGAGGAAACCCCCCCCCCCCCCCCCCGTGCACTGGTCCAATGTGGAACCAGAAAACCCAGACAATGAAAGTCAAGCGGAGGAGTCACCCTTCGGAAATTCCGAACACCTGCAGGGGACCAGATCTCAACAAACATTGAGTTTTACCTTCCTTACAGCTACCTGTCCAGAACCCGAACCTTTAGTATTGGAAAATCCACAGATCATGCGGCCTGAACAATACTATTCTATTCCTCGCAAGCCACGTCTGGTCAGACCCCTGCCTCCCACACCTCCCACCACCCCTGGTGGAAATGACCTTGCCGAACAAAATCCCAACATTACTAACAAGGACGTATTAGAGCTTAGTGAAGAAGTAGAAGGGGGCTCGCAAGAGCCACCTGGAGTGTGAAATCTAGTGTTTACCATCCATTGAAAAGCGACTCTCAAACAAATTATGTCGCAGTCGAATAAGACCGTTGGAATTTAGAGCCTTGGTAAGTAAGATAATTTGTCAATTATTTCGCATGCGTTTTTCAGAAGGGGACTACCCCTTCGAACACCTTAGAAATAAATCGAGGTGTTCGGCCCAATTCGAGACGAAACAAAAATGTGCAAAGTGTATCTGCAACTTTTAGTGGCACGCAAACATATTATATCATTTTGCGTGAGAGTGTTCCTAGGAATAAGCATTAGCATAGGGACGAATTACCACCCCTCTGCGAAAGAGCAGTATTGTGCGTATCCTCGAATGGGACTAGGATACTTAACTGCGTAATTCAATCATAACAGGATGGGACTGACCCATTAGATAAGAATTGTAATGTGTGCTGCAGAATTCACAACTAAGCCCCATGAAGAAAAGGGAAAGAATACGCTTACTGTGACAAGTAGAATGTATGAACGTATGAATGAATGACGAATGAAAATTTATGTAAGTATGCTTCTATGTAAAATCCACTATGTTCAACCGAAAGCCCAAGATAAAACCCACGACCCTGGTAATTAATGTTATAAGAATCATGCATTCCAGCATGGAGTAAATAATTAAGGAGAAGGAAGAAATTAAAATTTTTAGCATTAAGTAGTGATAAGTACCTGCTGAGAGACCTATTGACACAGTCCGGCCTCAAAAGAGTGTAACCAAACTACACAAAATATTTGTTTTGTTAGTGAGTGAGAGTTGAGTGAACCATAAAAAGTGAACCGACATCTGAAGTCCACGAGAAGCCGAGCCGCCACCCCTGGTCCGACGGAAAATTGGAATCTTTTATTGCACCGCCCAAACCTCCGGTTCGACACCTTCTCACCTGCCAGGTGTACGACCGGTACACCTAGATTATCGCAACGAATCTCTGAGTTCGTCGACCTCATCTTCACACCCCGAGAATCGTCTCATCTCCGAGAAATCATTTCAAGATGGTTAAATAAAGAATGCTCGTTGTTCTTTAACGTCTCCAATGGCGACCTTTCTATTCATATACGTTACTGGATTCAGTCCCTTGAGATGTTAGGTCCCTCTAATGAATATGATTAGTGAACGTCATGCTTGGCATCTTTTTTATTTCACGTATTTTTTTGTGAATAAAACTGAAAATATTTTTTGGGAATTTCACATAAAGATAAATGGGTGGTGCCAAATGGTATGACCCTAGTGGGTCTTTTACCAACCCTTTCCTAGTACCTACGCGGTACCCCAGCCTAATTCCCTATCCGCACTGTCATCTAGCTACCTTATAACTAACTTCCAGCGGCACTGGGTTTGTTTTCCGACGATGAAATGTTTTTCACCATCGGAACTCGAACCTGCGCTACCGAGACGCTTTGGTCATAGGGCCAGCACGCTGAGACTAGCCCAAAGACGTCCTTGGGAAGTTCACATATTTTTTTGTTAATAAAACTGAGATCATTTTTTGGGAATTTCACATATTTTTGTGAATAAAACTAAGAATATTTTTTGGGAAAATCTGATGATACAATAAAACTTCCACTTGGCAAAATTTTTTCACAAAAGTTTTTTTGTTATTTTTTCATAGGATTTCACTTCTTTTTGCAAACATATCAATTGTTTTCACAGTATTATAACGAACAAGAGGAATTATCCATCAATTATCAATCAATAGATTCTTTTTCCTCAATTTTACATCTTTCCATAATTTGCATTGGAATACTTTATAGTGCAATGAACGATAGTAGCCCTCAAAGGATTGAATTTGATAATCAACATTTTGAGGGCTCCTATAACTGCTCAGATTAGTTTCCCTCAAAATTACTCACGTGTCGACCCAACGAGAAGGGCCTGAGACAGATTTTAGACATATACATTCACTTTTATCGAGGGTGTCATAGTCACAAAATTGGCACCGCCTTCAATTTCCAATTCTGGATTTTCTGCTTGATATTTTTAGTATTTACGTTGAATATATTCAATTGCACAATAAGTATATCAGAAGTTGAATGTATCCTCGTCTTTCGCATGAACTCAACATACTCGTTACAATGAGTACAAAATTGAATAAACTCTTTCCACTGGTGGAAATCTTGTTTAATTAAATTGTTCAAATCAATGGTATTTTTCAAATCACTCAGCGAGCGAGTAATCTTGCAACTAACTTCGTTGGAAGTATTCATATAATTACATGACGTACAATGATCTTGGTGAGTGAATTCAATTCGAGTCGGTTTTCGTAGCTGATCCGTTTTGCCAAGAACTTTTTCGAGAAATAGTACCGGGTCGTGTTGGGTATCGCCACTAATTGAATACGGGAACTGATCGATGAATAATAATAATGATAATATAATGTATATACCACCGTATACTTAGCGCACTAATTAATGGGTATCATTAATTAACTTTTCAAATAATTTCGAAATAATTCGGAGAAATTTAGATTTCATAATTTGGGGAGATCTAGTTAATTAATTATTTATTTTTTAAAATTAAAGCGTATAGTTGACGAAAATTCCTTATTTTTCATCTTTCTAAATTGGGAATTACGTAGAATCATTTGGGGAATCGATTTCGGTAGATTTCATAATTTGGGGAATTGATAAAGAGTTGATAATTAATAAATAAGAAAGTTACATCAATTTCCAGCCCTGCGCATGCGCGCGTCCACACCCGTTCCTTCCTTCGTTATCGACGCTCGTTTAAAAACAGTTGAATATTATTCATAGAAAACTTGTTAACTAATTTTACAGAGGATAAATCCAGCAGCAACCGAATATGAATCAGAAAGCAAACTTCGATCACTGAGTTGTCGAAATAGCGATAAATTGGATTGTAATTTACTTTCAATTTTTATCGTTTTTCCTTGTAAAAACATTGTAGAGACATGAAAACTAGGGGAAAACTTAATTCAAAGAAAATTCCCACAAGGTCATTTCTTAAAGAGAACACTAGACAATTAGAGTGGAAATGTTTCTTCCATTTCTCTGTTTTTTCGTACCAAAAATCCAAAATAATGTGATTTGTCAAATGAAAGAAAAACATTAAGGGTTGAAAGAAAACAATGGAAAACTGAATGAAACATAAATTTTTGTTTTTTTGTGCATGGGTGAAATATAATTGGAAAACGACGATCTTCCTATGATAATAACACAGCAAGTAAATAACTGACAAAGACGTTTGAAGTTCAAAAAAATGGGAAAAAATTTAGTGGAAATCAATATGAATAAGTGCATTATTTGATTTTCGATTTTTTAAAAACTGGCAACAATGAACTGGTTTATTAATTATTGAAATTTTTTTCAATTTTTCAAATTAGAAGAACAGTTGGGATCAATTCTCCAAATGATCCTTCCTTTAAAAAAAGGAAGCTACTTACCTATGTTAAGTTTAAAAAATTGATAATCAATTAACGAGGTCTTCCCAAATTATGAAGCCTACTCCCTAAATTTCCTCAAAGTATTTCCTGATTATTTCATATGTTAATTAATGGTTACCATTAATTAGTGCGCCCGATGACGAACGATGGAGTGGGTATGCATGCGCACACGCGCCCGGCTGAAAATTGATTTAATTATGTAATTTATTAATTACCAACCCGTTGTCAATTTCCCAAATTATGAAATCTACAGAAATCGAATCCCCAAATGATTCTATGTAATTTTCAATTCAGAAAAATTAAAAATATGAAATTTTCGCTAACTATACGCTGTAATTTAAAAAAATGAATAATTAATCAACGAGATCTCCCCAAATTATGGAACCCTCTCCTTAAAATTCCCCAAATTATTTCCAAATTATTTGATAGGTTAATTAATGATTCACATTAATTAGTGCGCCAAGTATACGGCGATCACTGCACTAATGATACGCGAGGAAGAGGCGCGAAAAACTTTTCCATAAGAGAAATTCCTGACGCAGATGGACAGGCTTCTACATGAAAGTTTAATAGCGGTGGCGCCTGAACTAATTCGTTACAGGATTGGAGCAGAGATTATAGGGGAGATTGCTAACGCAAATGGCGAGGCTTCAACCGCAAAATTGTCTGGCCGCCCCAGCCGAACTAATTTTGCGGGTGTACCTGTAAATCAAAGAGGACGCGAGGGCAAGAGTGTCGGTAATTTTCGGAGGGCGTAGGTATAGATAAGGCAGAGCGCGAGCCCGAGAGTGTCGATAATTCGGAAAGATCAGCAAACGCGAGAGTGTCGATAATTCGAGGAAATCGGGACGAAAGAAAACATCCCATATCGAGCGGAGTGGGGGTATGATGAAGAAACAATCGAAGAACAAAATGAACAAATGAAAAATGAACAAAATGAATTCTTTTTTGTAAATTTGAAAAATTGTTCAACAAATTGGGGAAAAAATGTCTCGTGAATATATACTCAAATGATTAGGAATTAGCAGAATAGTCGCGATTTACTGGTCCCTCAGAACCTTCTTTTTTCCACTGTTCCTTTTTTGTAAACAAATTCGAAAATGATTAAACAAATTGGGGAAAAATGGTTTTGCGAATATATACTCAAACGATTGGAAATCAGCTGAATCGTGGAGATTTACTGGTCCCTCAGAACCTTCTTTTTTCCACTGTTCCTTTTTTGTAAACAAATTCGAAAATGATTAAACAAATTGGGGAAAAATGGTCTTGCGAATATATACTCAAACGATTGGGAATCAGCTGAATCGTCGACATTTACTGGTCCCTCAGAACCTTTTTTTTTTCCACTGGTCCTTTTTTGTTAACAAATTCGAAAATGATTAAATATACTCAAACGATTGGGAATCAGCTGAATCGTCGAGATTTACTGGTCCCTGAGAACCTTTTTTTCCATTGTTCCTTTTTTGTTAACAAATTCAAAAATGATTAAACAAATTGCGGAAAAATGGTCTTGCGTATATATACTCAAACGATTGGGAATTAGCTCAATCGTCGAGATTTACCGGTCTTGCGAATATATACTCAAACGATTGGGAATCAGCTGAATCATCGAGATTTACTGGTCCCTGATAACCTTCTTTTTTCCACTGTTTCTTTTTTGTTAACCTACTCAAAAATGATTAAACAAATTGGGGAAAAATGGTCTTGCCAATATATACTCAAACGATTGGGAATTAGCTAAATCATCGAGATTTACTGGTCCCTGAGAACTTTTTTTTTTCCACGGTTTTTGTTTTGTTAACAAATGCAAAAATGATTGGACAAATTGGGGAAAAATTGTCACGCGAATATATACTCAAACGATTGGGAATTAGCTGAATCATCGAGATTTACGGATCCCTCGGAACCTGTTTTTTCCCAATGGGTTCATTTTTGTTAACAAATACGAAAACTTGTTAAACAAATTCGAGAAAAATTGTCACGCAAGTATTGACACAAACGACTGAGACTCGTGTTTACGTTTTAACGTGAAGATTTATTGGTCCCTCAGAACATTTTTTTGTCAACGTATTTATTTTTGTAAACAAATTCGACATTTGTTAACAAAAATAATGACGTTGGACAAAAAATTGTCCGAAGGACAAACTCTTCTCCACGTTTACTACGATTCTAAATCGTTTGAATATATACTGGCGTGACAATTTCTTAACGATTTGTTAAAGAAATGTCGAATTTGTGAACAAAAAAAGTATCGTTATAAAAAAAAGGTTCCGAGGGACCAGTAAATCTCGACGACTTAGCTAATTCCCAATGGTTCGAGTATATATTCGCGAGACAATTTTTCCTGAATTTGTTTAATCATTTTTGAATTTGTTAACAAAAAAGATATCGTTTAAAAAAAAAAGTTCCGAGGCACCCATAAATCTCCACGGTTCAGACGATTCTCAATCGTATGAGTATACATTTGCGAGACAATTTTTCCCGAATTTGTTTAATCATTTTTAAATTTGTTAACAAAAATAGAGCCGTTGAAAAAAGAAGGTTCCGAGGGACCCATAAATCTCCACGTTTCAGACGATTCTCAATCGTTTGAGTATACATTTGCGAGACAATTTTTCCCGAATTTGTTAAAACTTTTTTCAATTTGTTAACAAAAAAGATATCGTTTAAAAAAAAAGGTCCGAGGTACTAATAAATCTCCACGTTTCAGACGATTTTCAATCGTTTGAATATATATTTGCGAGACAATTTTTCCCCAATTTGTTTAATCATTTTTGAATTTGTTAACAAAAAAGATATCGTTTAAAAAAAAAATTTCGAGCGGGTAATAAATCCTCACGTTTCAGACGATTCTCAATCGTTTGAATATATATTTGCGAGACAATTTTTCCCCAATTTGTTGAACAATTTTTTGAATTTACAAAAGTGAATTCATCTTTTTCATTTCTTCCATCGATTGTTTCTCCATCATACCCCTACTCCGCTCTATATAGGATGTTTTCTTTCGTCACGACGTCCTCGAATTATCGACACTCGCGTTTGCTGGTCTTTGCGAATTATCGACACTCTCGGGCTTGCGCTCTGCCTTATCTATATCGACGCCCTACGAAAATTGCTGACACTCTTGCCCACGCGACCTGTTTGATTCACAGGTACCCACGCAAAATTAGTTCCGCCAGTACCGCTAGGAAATTTCGCGGTTGAAACTTCGCCATTGGCGTTAGCAATCTCCCCTATAATCTCTGATTGGAGTACGGCAGAGCTCCGAGAAGTTAACCACCGAATTAGATAAATTAAGGCCCGGGTGGAGGGATTTTTGCCCGACATGTCCCTCGGGAATTCCCTAGAAAAAACGCGTTTTACGGGTAACTAAATGCCAGCCCCTGTAGGCCCTCAAAAAATATAATGGTAGTGTCAGTCGACAGATAATTATTTTTGCCGGGCCGGTAATTAGGTCTCAGGGGTGGGAAATTGAGGAACGAACGTGTAAATTACGTTCAAAGAGATCCCCTAGATTTCACCAAGATGAATTCTCCAATGATCGTTTGGGGAAAAATATGGCGGCTCAAACACTGCGGAATAAAAACACTCCCAACAATTTATACATCCACTTCTCACCCGCGACACCCAATTACCGGCCCGTGAACACAATTATTACATTTTTCGCGATTTTTCCCGGAAAGATTCGATGCACTGAACGCCCGGAATTTAGGTTCGCGAATACGAAGCGATCAGCTGTCAATTTTAGGGAAACGAAGTTTAGACAGATGGCGATAGTGTGGCCTCTCAATCTCGGAG
>NW_011887859.1:238809-240437 GCF_000806365.1 Fopius arisanus
AAAATGAGTTTCACGGCAGAAGTGATCAGGAGCGTACGAAGGAGGGGCACTTTTGGGGGGATAATTTGAAGATATTAATAAATGGGATTGGGAGGGAAAATTGGTAATTTAGGGGTTAAATAGATACGTGAGGGTAGAGCCCGGGTATAAGGGTGAAACTGGGATTGAGAAAGGGGTATGTGTATACACATGGCTTTCGTAGGCATGGTTGAAGGTGAAATGAAGATATGAAAAGAAGATGGATGCTTTGACGGACACTGGCGGGTTCTAGGGGGAAGGGAGAGGGGAAATGAAAGGATAAAAATTGGGGTGAGAATGACAAGAGATGAATAAAAAAATGCTTCCGGGTAAAATGGGGTGTTTTTGCACCCTCACTAGCCCATTTCCATGATGCCCGAAGGAGTAAAAAAAAGGTCTCTACAAGTATATCTAAATCGATTCAGGGAATGATTCTCAATGGATTCGTCTCCATGAATTTCGACGCTAATTTTTCACCTTCACTAAGCCATTTCCAAGATGGCCAAAGGGTTAAAAACAATACCTCTATAAATGTGGGTAAATCGACTGAGGGGCTGATTCTGAGTCGATCTGTACCTATAAATTTCGACCTTTTTTTTTCACCCTCACTGACCCTCTCTCAAAATGACCGATGGGATAAAAAACAATGTCTCCACAGGGGTGGGTAAATCGACTCAGGGGATCATTCTGAGTCTATCTGTACCTATAAATTTCGACATTTTTTTTCGCCCTCACTAATCCTCCGTCAAAATGACCGATGGGATAAAAAAAAAGTCTTTACACGGGTGGGTAAATCGACTCAGGGGGTGTTTCTGAGTCGATCTGTGCCTATAAATTTCGACATTTTTTTTCCAACCTCACTAACTCTCTTTTGAGATGGCCGACGGGGTAAAAAAAAATGTAAAGGGGTGGGTAAATCGACTCAGGGGGTGATTTTGAGTCGATCAGTACCTACAACTTTTGACCTTTTTTTTCCACACCCACTATTACATTTCCAAAATGGCCGATGGGGTAAAAAAAAAGTCTTTACGGGGATGGGTAAATCGACTCAGGGCGTGATTCTGAGTCGATCTGTACCTATAAATTTTAATCTTTGTTTTCCACCCTCACTATCCCTCTTTCAAGATGGCCGACGGGGTGAAAAAGGGTCAACAGGTGTATGTAGATTGATTCACGGAATGATTAGACGGAGTTGCGGAGTCCAATCAGTGTATTGGAAAAAAATAAAAATAGAAGTGTGAACTGAGTACATTGGAAAAAAATTAGGGGTTGAGGGTGGGAAGAGTGTGCCAGGGTGCAAAGGAGATTCATGGTGGGATGAATTCATTCGGCAAAAATGATGGTTGAGGATGGAATGAGTCATGGGGAAAATGAGCGTTGACGGTGGGATGAGTCTGGCAGGGTAAAATAGAGGGTTGATGGTGGAGTGAGTGGAACGAAAAAAATAAAGGGTTGAAGCTGGGATGAGTGTGGCAGGGTAAAATAGGGGGTTCATGGCAGGAGAAGGGTTATTATCGCATGCTAAAACCTCATTTCACCGGGAGGCGCTCGTCCTAGCCTCATCCGTCCATTTTTCTCGTGCACTCACTCCACCATCAATCCCCTATTTT
>NW_011887859.1:246702-252612 GCF_000806365.1 Fopius arisanus
GTTTTTATTCCGCAGTGATTGAGCCGCCATATTTTTCCCCAAACGATCATTGGAGAATTGATCTTGGTGAAATGTAGGGGGTATCTTTGAACGTAATTTACACGTTCATTCCTCAATTTCCCACCCCTGAGACCTAATTACCGGCCCGGCAAAAATAATTATCTGTCGATTGACCCTACAATTATATTTTTTGAGGGCCTACAGGGGCTGGCATTTCGTTACCCGTAAAACGCGTTTTTTCTAGGGAATTTCCTAGGGACATGTCGGGCAAAAATCCCTCCACCCGGCCCTTAATCATTTCGACGATGTAAATCGTCTGCAGGTGGCTTACAGATCAATGATAGCATAAAATTAGCGTTTCATCGACAATAGTTGATTTCTCATGCTTGCTCAAATAACCGGAAGGTAGACCGCAAATTTTGTAAATAAATGAATAAATAAATAAATTATTAGGACTCTGTGAATCGTTTGCATGCGGTTTGCAGATCTATGATAGATAAAAATTACCGTTAGATCAATAATAATGGATTTTTACTTATTTTTGTAAAATAATTAAAATTTTGATAGGAAGTTAGCCCTCAACTTGAAAAATTCTTAACATCTACTTATTATGGATTAACCGCTAATTTTTAGCTATCATTTACCTGTAAAACACCTGAAACCAATTTACAGGGTCCCTAATATTAATTTATTTAATTACAGAAAACTGGGGTTCGTCTTCCGATAAAAATTTTAATTATTTTCGAAAAATCTATAAGAATTAAATATTATTCATCCAATAAACGGTAATCGATCATTGATCTGCAAGTCACCTGTAAACGATTAACAGGGTGCAAATAGTTAATTTATTTAATTCGGCGGTCCATACCATACTCCATGCGCGAATCAGTTCAGGCGCCACGGCTACGGCACTTCCATTCGGAAACTTATTCATACGCATGAGTATGTCTCCGCCGTCTCTGGACAAAAAGAGGAAGAAAGAGAAAGACACACATTATGCTATTCGTTACCAACTTTGACGAACAAATCTGACGCTGAGAGAAAATAAAATTGAGGAAATATGACATTATGACGGTTGCTATGGGAGGATATTTTTATTTAGTGATTCAATCGAAAAAGTAAAAATATCTTCATAAAGGTCACAGTCAACTTATATAATGTAACTAAGGGCGGATTTCGCGAAAAATTCCCGTATTACGTGAAAAAAAATGAAAAGCATTTTTGGAGTAGTTGTGTCGTTTGTATATTATACGCGACAGCATCGCCATGTGACGTCACACCGGTATCACACCAGTAAAACCTCCACTTGGCCGATACGCAGTCGCGTATCTTGATGGATAGAGCTCGATAGTGACTACATTTAAAAACAAAAGTTACTTGATTGCATGCATCAAGTCGCGCGCAATTCAATAAAATTTTTAAAAAATTGAAAAAAACCTTTGTTACATACATACACGCATACATACATACGTACGGCCAGGGTCTAAAAATTTCATTTTCGAACTTTTTGGATCATAATGGATTAATTCAACCCAAAAAAATAAAAACTTATTTCTGCACGATTACAATGCTCCTGTTTCGGGAGCAAAAATGAGTTAAAAATTTTTTTTGTCCAGAATAAATTGTTAAAAAACCAGCACTTTTGAAATCTTTTGAACCTAGTTGATTGTGCTGCAATGACCGTTCCAGCGTAAGATGCCTGAATTCCAGTGGAGATCTTCAGAGAACCTCTTTGGAGTTTGCACAATCCTTAGAAATAATTTCGAAAATTAATCAAAATACTGTGGTCCATGAATCGATTAATCCTCCTCTTTAAATAAACTAGCCTCCAGAGCGAGGGTTTGCAAACTCTGGAACTCAGGACAAGTCTCCAGATGACCTCTCTGAAGTGATCCCACGTCTCAATAATCGAAATGACATCATAGCTGATCATTTTCCTTGAATTAACAAATAATTAATCAATTAATCATTACGACTACTAATATTCGGAGAGGGTGCAAACTCTGAAATTCAGTACAGATTTTCGGAAAACCTTCCTAAAGTTTGCACACCCCTTAAAAACTGAAAAACGATCATACTCAATTTTTTCTTCCATTAACCAGTGAATTAATAAAAAAAGTTCGCAAATCTAATGTAAAAAAATTATAATAATACGAATAATAATACTTTTCAATTTTTTAATGTCGCTTCTAATTAGCTCTCATTCTTCCTGGAAAGATACAATAAAGATTGGACGATCCTATTCAGTTTTCTCCTCGTTTTCAGGAAAGCTTACAGAATCTCTGTTTTTTAATATCAAATCTTAGAATTTCCTTTCTTCGCTCAAAATTCACTCATAATTCGCACCTAAAGACGAAAACCTTACACACATTTTGGCAAACACATGGCAAAAGCCATACATGCACGTTAAAAGCCATACATATATATATATATGCTCCTTTCTTGCCATACACGTATGGCAAAAGACATACATATATATATATGTATATACATATACATACATACATGCATACATACATATATGGCTTTTGCCATGTGTTTGCCAAAATGTGTGTAAGGCTTACGTTTTTAGGTGCGAATTATGAGTGAATTTTGAGCGAAGAAAGGAAATTCCAATATTTGATATTGAAAAAAAGAGCTTCTGTACGTTTTCCTGAAAACGAGGAGAAAACTGAATAGGATCGTCCAATCTTTATTGTATCTTTTCAGGAAGAATGAGAGCTAATTAGAAGCGACATTAAAAAATGGAGAAGTATTATTATTCGTATTATTATTACGTATGGCAAAAGCCATACATACATATATAGATCCGTGGCTTTTGCCATGCGTTATATATGTATGGCTTTTGCCATACGTGTATGGCAAGAAAGGGCTTAAACATATGGTAAACGTTACCTTGGGCGTATGGCAATTGCAATATACCGTGTCTCGAGACACTGCCTAAGATTTATTGGTCTCTTGGAACCTTTTTTATCGACGGTTCTATTTTTGTTAACCAATTCAAAAAATTGTTTAAGAAGTGGGTGGGAAATTGTCTCGCAACTATATATTCAGACGATTCAGAATCTGAAATGTCGAGATTTATTGATCTCTCGGAACCTTTTTTTTCAATGGTTCTATTTTTGTTAACAAATTCAAAAATTGTTATACAAATAGGGGAAAAGCTGTTTCGCAACTTTAGGCTCAACAGACTCAGAATGGTATAAAACTGGGATTTATTGGTCACTCGGTACCTTTTTTTTTCAACCAGTTTATTCTTGTTAATAAATTTGAAATTTCTTTAAAAGAAGGGGGGGTGGTTATTTTTTCGCAAATTCTCAATCGTTTCAGTATGCATTTACGTGAAGATTAGTCAACAATTTGTTAAAGAAATTCCGAATTTGTAAACAAGTTCTGAGGGACCAATAAATCTCGATATTTCAGGCTATTCTGAATTGTTTCAGTATACATTTTCCAAACGATTTTTTAACAATTTGATAAAAGAATTTCGAATTTATGACCGAGGAATCATTTTTTCTTTGCAATCGGTGGTTTCTCCATCATCCCCCTACTCCGCAATATAATGTATGTCTTCGTTCGTTTCCGGACATCATCGGTCTTTTCGAATTATCGACACTTTCGGGCTCGCGACCTGTTTGACTTGAAGGTACGTCCTCTGTTTTAGTACCGTCGCCACTGCTATGAAACGTTTCGGTTGGACCGTCGCCATAAGCGTTAGACATGTACTCTAAAATCGCTGGTATTACACTACTCTGTTTCCAAACGCTGAACGTGATGAATGGGAATTCGAGTCTCGCCGCCACCTCAGT
This sequence comes from Fopius arisanus, assembly GCF_000806365.1. Lineage (NCBI taxonomy): Eukaryota > Metazoa > Arthropoda > Insecta > Hymenoptera > Braconidae > Fopius > Fopius arisanus. The sequence goes on from NW_011887859.1 coordinate 250,512, forward strand.
GGTTCAAGGGTAACGCGTTAATTGATCGAGATGACAGAAAACGCGAGAGATGTGCATGCTAGCTAATTGCTATGTAAATCTTCGTTCATATTTAATAATTAAACCGATAATTGGATCTGTAGAAAGCTGATACGCGCTTTATATCATGTAAGTAAGGCCAGTTTTCATCTAAATCATTGCGTAAATTTACTACTTAAAAAAATGGATTGGAGGTAGTGGAAGGGGAAGTTGTGTGGTGTATAGATACTTGGTAGCTCTGGGTGGTTTTTCGCTTATGGAATGTGTATCTCGCCGATACACTGCCGCGTATTTCGATTTATCAATCCATAAAACCCGACTAAATATGTATCGTGACGAGGACAATTTTTCCTCGCGAGAATTTTTACGTCGAATTCTTGCTTCGAGAACAAAGTACTAATGTCCGCACTGCTGAAACTCGCTGTGCAGTTCCATTATATTATACCCTACGTGGAAGGTGATTATGAAATATAAGTACTATTTACTGTAAGTTTAGGCTCGGGGTTTATTACTTTAATTGAGTCATCTGACTAATTATAATGATGATGACTGTTACACGTCTGCCTTCTTCATACCCAAACGGGCTCATAAATACATAATTGTTTATGCCTTTATTTGCTCGGCATAATCCAATTACTCTGGCGAGTGCCGCGCAGACAATTATGTAAGCCCAAATATGTAATAATCACCCAATTGATGAAAATGTTTTTGAAGATTTTCTAACTCAATTAAGAAGAAAGTTTGAAGGCTATGAAGCTGTGCATAAAGCCAACAGAGTAACAGACTTTTCACTGAGTGGTACTGTGGTTATCTCAACATTCGGTGATAGGAATTCAAGGTAGGGCACGACCCACTGAGCATTCCAGGTGTGAGTGTATGCATGCCTAGTAGGACGAAGCTTGGTCACACCTTTGAAAAAAAGTTGGACTGCTGGTTCTCTCGCAATGTTCTGTTCGTCGATTACGGAAACGGAGTCCATTGTGTCGGATGATGGGCCTTTATGACCCAGGTCGTAAAGGCTCTTCTCCTCGGCTGAAATCAACCGAATTGGGAGTAACACTTAAGGAAAGGACAGAAGAAGAAATGTCGTTGAAAAAAAGGGAAAGCGAGGAAATGAATCAAATATGGAAAATGTGAAATTTTCTCCACCAGGACGTTTTTATTTGTTTTGAAAGCAGAGGTTACAAATAAAATTTTAAAAGCGGCTGTTCAAGTATCAGCCGGTAAAAGGGACAATGTTTGGTATTTTTTCTTTTCACATATTTTTCGGTAAAGTTTATGAAGCAATTTAAAAGTTGTCAACAATTCGGGAAGCTGAATTTTAAGAGTAATTTTATGTTTATTTGAATGAGTAATAGTTATTTTCACATTGAGAAAAGTTTTTGTGCAGGTGTGGATTTTAAAATTTCTTTTTATATTAATAGCGGCGGCAGGTAAGGGTACCATTTTCCTGGGCGAAATACCGCGGGAAAATACCCTTACAACCAATAGAGAATAACAAGGAGTTTTGCCAGAAGGGCTCAAGGTGTGTCACCAGAGGTCGTCCTCTCCCCGGAGACCAGTGAGGACACCTGGAGACAAAGAGGATTAACGAAAGTAGAGGCTCAGTTCTCGCGGTTTGAGGGACCCCAGCGACAACGTAGTTGCACCCCACGGGAGTGAGGGCGCGACGAGCACTACTGCGGTCGGCCAAGCCTGTTACGCCTCAGTTGCAGTCCCGCTGTCACAGGGGCAAACTCGAGCGTAGAGATGTAGTTCTCTGCGTCTTGGAAATGCATTAGATTTTTTTTCAGCCCAAATATATTGTTTTTATGTTTAGAAGATTGATTTATTATTTTCGGTAAGGAGAGAAATCTTTTCACTTAGCCAATTAGCTAAGCATGTACCAGGAGCTAGATAAAATATTGAAATTGGTATATTGGCACGTAGCTTCTGTACTCGATTCGCACTTAGCGAACTCGGGTTCGATCCCACCGACGATCGTTTTTTTTATTTTCTATAAATTGTTGCTTTTTTTTTAATTGGCAGCAATCGAATTGCATTTCCGCAGTTACTTACACAACATGACCTGAGGGGCGGGGGG
>NW_011887859.1:252628-302950 GCF_000806365.1 Fopius arisanus
GCGTGAAATATTGGATATGGCAATTAATTTTTTCTATTGGATTCTCACAAATAATAAAAATCTATCGGGCTAGAAAAGAGTGAGGAAACATGAAACAAATGTTTTTTTTTCATGTTTTTCATTCTTCTCTATCGTGTTGGTTGTGGTAGTGTCTCCAATTATATCAGCACAATTTTTTTTATTGTATAATTTTGATTTGTTGCATTCTCCCATTAATCGTGATACCCATTTTACCTCGGTAACTAAGCTTCTTTTTATCCCTACTTTATCTTGATTAAGAGTTTGTTGTTCCTGTGTAAAACTTATATGAAAAACATTATTGCCTAGAATTGCTCCGCCACCATTCTATTTTTCTCCCTGTCCACTACTTACTTAAGATTAGGTATGTTTTGTCAATGAGCATGTACTATAACTGAAATACTTAATTTCAAGTTGATACGCTGGCTCGTAGGTAACGTCTTCGACTGGCACGCTGTGGATTCGAGTTCGATCCCTATTTTTATCATTTTTTTTTTTTATTTATATAATATCATTTTTTCTTTATAAATGGCCAAGCATTAATTGAAATACCTCATGAGAATCACAACGAACTGTAATTCGATTGATGATTGATCATTTCTTAAAAATGGAATTACGCCGCCTCACGCGAATGACGGATAGATTGCATTACTACCTTTATTGTTATTTAGAAAATCTTCACGTTATCACACAAAACCAATAAATGATTCTAAATCATGAATGTTTCTCTTGCTTTCAATTTCGTCTCTGCATGGAGATTTCTACTTTTTTTTAAATTTTTATTTGCGCCCGTGTTTTGTTTCGAGTCCGTCGGTTTCTACGAATTCTCGCGACTTTTAAAAACAAAAACATTACTGGGAGGGGATTTAAAAGATACGAAAAAATTGCTAGTCAGCTTTCAGTTGTCGTTAGAAATTGGTGAGGACACGACGAATTCTGACGAGCTATTCGTTTTATCATTCTATTTTTTTTTCAATCGCGAACGGTTTCAGTGGGTGAAAGATTATTAATTAGTTGCATTAAACGTTTGACGATGCCGTCAACTAATAGGTGTGTTTACAGTGGGTGTGATAACTCTTCGCGTAACAAGGATGTGATGTTCCATCGGGTGAGGTAAGTAATTGAAACCGTTTCAATCATCATTTCGTAATAAAAATCGTGCGTGGGGCAACCATAGATCGATCAAGAGGGCGGGCAGGGGGTGGGATCGCGAATAGCTTCGAGTGACAATTCGTTGGAATAAGTCGTGGGAGATGGGGTGGAATGAAACGCGAGACGTTCCTGCAATTGTCTATAACTCAAATAATTTTTTTCTCATTCTGAAGCTTTGTTAAGGAAATTTAGATTAGAAAGAAAATTCGTTGACCGCATTTAATAATTTCCAAGTTATTGACAATTGAAAAAATACCATCGCGTTCATGCACATCTTATAAATTAACCGCGTCAATTATTCTTGGTAAAATTTCGGAAATTCAAATATTAAAACGGCGGGACTTCTAACGATTTTTTTTCACCATCGCCCTGCGGGACTGCTTTGTGATTTCGGGGGAGAAAAATACATTTTCCAAAATCCGATTTTTCCACTAAATATTTACCAGAAATATTATTTTCGGTTACTAAACATGTATTAGGTAAAAAAAAAAAGATTTGAAATCAATAAATACTGTGACGTGTAGTCAGTGTCGCAGATTCGCACGCGGTAGTCTCGGGTTCGGTCCCAACTACATTCATTTTTTTTTTCTAAAATGATCATGATTTTTATTTAAACAACTAAAACGAATGGTAATCTAGTAAAATAAAAGAAACGACTTGTTATGAATTCGATACGGAGGGAAATTTTCAATTAAAATTACGTTTCTTTTGCATAATACCGGAGTGAAACGTGGTAGTCAGAACTTTTATGAATCTGTTTCGTAATTTTTACCTACAATCACCGAACTTTTCTCGAACGCGCTGTAATTTTGACCTAAATTAGCTATGAAAATTAACCTACCGTCAGTGGAAAATCCGAGTCTATTTGGTAATCGGTACACAGAGAGATATTATCAATACAAATTACGAACCGTTCCCGTCATTTAAACCATGAAACTTTTCCGGAGTGTTCCATCAATTTCATCCGAATTGTCTGTCAAAAATTAGGATACCGTCACTTGAATTTTCAGAGTCGATTCTGTAATTGGTAAGTGCACTGAGAGTTTGGTAATTTTCACTGAAAATCGTGGTCTCCATATAAATTCTTAATTCCGACGGATTTGACGACTATCTTTCAGTTTTTTGATTTTGATTCGAGTTATCGTCCATGCCTTCTTTCTTAGTCAAGCAACAGTTTCAGTGATTCTTCTAGGATAGTATTGATCTAGGTGTTATTTTTTCATCAGTTCGGAAGCGTGGATCGACCGGATGGGAAATGAGCGGCTTCGCGGTTAATCTGTGGCCCAATTAAGTGAGCGTCGGCTTTGTTCGGCTCATTTCCAGGACTCGGACTACATCACTGTAGGGGTGGCTGGTAAGAGACAACTAAAAAAAGGTGCAACACCTATTGCGGTAAGAAATAGAGTGGAAAATACTATCCCAGCTCGATCGAATGTTCCTCTCAATGAGTTGGATCAGGATGAGCCTTCTGCTCTCCGAAGAGAGTCGCAAAATGTTCATGCTGACGTTGCGAGCTACACGGTTGAAGCAAATGTGAAACGTCAATTAGATGCAATGTCGGTTAAAATAGATGCACAACGCGTACTTATTGATGAACAACGGGGAAAAATGATTGAGCAACGCGCAAAAATTAAAGTTTTGAGTAGGAAAATTTCACGTTTGACCAAAGCTAGACTGAATCCGAAAAAATTATCAGTGCAAGAGGCAATTTCCGGTGCCGCACAGAATTTAAGCGGTGGAAGCCTTTCTATTGTCAAAATGCAACTTCGGCATTCGCGAAAACGGTCGTGGGATAACGAAGAACAGGATTTCGCGTTACAGATTCATTCCAGAGGTCCGCGAATTTACCGGTATTTACTAAAAAAACGAGGAGTTGCTTTACCTCGCGATACTTTAGTACGACAATGGATGAATAAAACGGTTATTTGTCCTGGCTTCAGCCCTGTAGTTTTCGCTAAATTAAGAGAGAAAGTCGAGAAAATGGTAGACTATGAGAAAGATTGTACACTCATGTTCGATGAGATGTCAATTCGCGAATTACTAGAGTATGACTCGCGTTTGGATTGCGTTACGGGTTTTCAAGATTTAGGCGAATACGGCAGATCGAATAAAATCGGTAATCACGCGTAAGTGTTCATGATTAGAAGTTTACGATCGTCATGGAAACAACCCACTGCGTATTTTACTGTGAATGGCTCCATTCGGAGTAGCGTTTTGAAGTGCATGATAGATGAGGCGGTACATCGAGTTCATGACTGTAGGCTTCAAGTCAAGTTTATTGTTTGTGATCAAGCGCAGGCCAATGTTTCGGCCATTAACGCTTTGGTGAGAAAACTCCCCTCAAAAAATGACGCCAGAGTTCTTGCTCGCTGCGCCAATGATCTGACGCAAGATAACGAGAATTCTGACGATTCTTTCCAAGGGGATGCACAATACTACTTGTTCGAAGGTCACAAAATCTGTTTTGGTTTCGACCCACCTCATCTCCTCGAAGGATTGCGCAATAATCTCTTCACGTACGACTATTTGCTCCAAGACATCCAAACTCATCTTTCGACGGAAGAAACGGGTCTGTCCCAGAAGGAAGCGATGCTTTCGGACCACGGAGGAATGGCTTCTAACGGAGAAAGTCTTGTCTGTGACGGAAGGAATGAGTTTGTAACTCAAACTATTTCTTGGGGGCAATCAGAGGGCTTCGCGAAGTCGAAAAGTCGAGTGTTGTTCGGGCAGCACCTAAACTGACGGATAGACACGTTGAGATGAATCGGTTTTCAAAAATGAATGTTTCGATGGCGGCTCAAGTTTTTAGCCATTCGGTCGCGTAAGCTCTACGTACGGGTCACGTGAGCGGAAATTTAAGGCATGAATCGTGTATTCCAACCGCGGATTTTCTGGAAAAAGTCAACAGGCTCTTTGATTGCCTCAACGCACGCGCCCATTCGGATTCGAATCCGTTTCCTGGAGGTTTATCGATTAACGATACGCGTGTAGAGAATACATTGAACGAGGCTTTACTTTGGCTCCCGAATTTAAATGTAAAAGGTGGGAAAAATCCACCTACCTTCAACAATTTTCAGTTAACGATCAAAAGTATTCTAGCTTTATGGCAAGATCTTCGAGCAGAGGGGGTACCATACCTTCTGACCTGGAATTTCAATCAAGATCCTCTCGAAAATCAATTCGGTTTTTGGCGATCTCAATAGGGTATGTAACCAGATTTTCTCGTTACTAGTGAATATCACCAGAAAAATAACTGGGTGAAATGAACGACATCTAACGCTGGCTGAAAGAGCTGAGCGAAAGATGAGTATGACATCGGACGACGGCCAATCAGGCCGCTCCGAAGGAGAGTTAGACCAATCACATAGTGGGAAGAAACGTGGTAGGGTGAGACCATGTTTCCGAACACTATGATGACGCTGACGATTGCTGTTTCCCAATTCGGAAATCCACCTAGCTGTGTTAGGGAGTCCAGGGCCGACGTACAGGCGTTCCAACTGGGTGGTTCCGAAGGGCGCCGTCGACTTAGACCAGGGACCAACGGCTAGGTGAAAGGACTAGCGCCCCCGGAATCCCGTCGAGTTGATTGGTGGCTGTAGGATAACGGATGACCCACAGTCGCTGAGATACTCAGACTAGGGGGAGAAGGCCCTGGGAGATTTCAGGACAGTTCGCGTTGAGTGCTGGTCTCGAGCGGATGTTTAGGAGCTCGGGATCAGCTGGTGGCAATAATCCCTGCCGGGATTATGAAGGGTACGTGGTTCCAAGGAATCTTGGAATAGCGAGAGAAGGGGACACTTATGTGTCCCCGATCAGTGAAATGGATTACTTTGAGGCTACGGACGAGAGTCCGCGGCTACAGAGATCCATCTCTAGGGCGAAATCCATGGTGTTGGGGTGGACTAAGGGCTGGGATTCAAGGTGTTTCCCGTCGGTCCGGTCACACGGGCCTCCATGGGAAGTAACTCTAGTTTTGACTCGCGATGAGATTGCTATTACCGAGCTCTCGAGTTGGGGTGGACGTTAGGTGGGTGAGAGAGGTATCCGGATACCTACGTCGCATGTGCCTCGAGCAGTTCGGCGCCCTGCGGAGTGAGAAGGATTCGCAGGTAATCTGTGTCTTGTCTGGGGTTGAGCCACCCCAGAGGAGAAAGTACCACGTGAGAGGGATGGTCATATCCCTCCACGAGAGTCTGAGGGATACGTTCCCCGAGAGATATCGTTGACGATGCCGTAAGCACGGCAGAAGTTAGTGATTGAAGTTACTCGTACGTTGGTGAACCTCGCTCACTCTACCGTGTCATGCTGATGCTGGCTCGGCATTGTGAGACCCGCCACCGAAAGTCCGCGGAGTTGACGAAATTCCTTCGCGGCTGGTTTTCCGTCAGGTTTTCCAGAAAAACCTGGCTGGCGCCCAATCGTGAACGATAGAGGCGGCAGCCAGAATAGTTTGAGGATTATCCCGGGGTGTTGACCCGGGAAAAATACTCTTACAGGTAATAACGTCAATCCATCCGCGAGGCAAATTAGATTTTGTGCACAGCGATCTGTGTTCCTGGAGGCTGTTATTTCACCTCCAAAAGGTGCCAATTGCCAAAGTGATACAACGACTTGTTTATTGGCCAGTGATACAGCAACGACCAGTGCGTTGAATAACTTATTGCCCAATACACCTGTCAGCGAAAACGCTACTCTTTATGCAGACGATAACGACGGAGACTTAGAATTCGAGCCGGTCGAACTTACAATAGATGATGTCCAAACTGCGGGTGATCGCGCTTCCCTCAAAGAGTCCTCAATTCGTTACGTTGCCGGTTCTATTGCCCAGTCGTGTTTGAAAAAATTTAATTGTGATAACTGCCAAGCTTTCATATCGAAGACAAATACGCAACTCGAGATCGCGAATGAAACGTTAATATTCTGGAGAGCTTATTCATGTCAAGAAGGGAATCGTTTTGGAAAACTAACCGTGCCGACCAATGATTTCAATAATGTAGTTTCTGCGGGCTTCAAAATTTTCGAAGTTACGATCAAGCCAAATCTTCATAATAAAAAATTTCAAAGTAGTTTCCGTAGTATTTTTGTACAGTGGCTTAAACGCGAGTATTGTCGATGGTTTTCAGATGTTTCGGGAACGGATTGCGAGTATCATCGGTCATTTTGCATCAAATTATTGAGTAGATGCATCGTTTTTTATAATTTAACGTGGTTATCACAAGATCTTCGTGATAAACCGAAAGGAAAAAGACAGTTGGGAAAGGGTTCGAAGCAAAATGCAAAACTTAAATTATTTTGTCACCGGTAGAAGTAGATGGCTTGCACAGTGTACTAGGAACATAGATCGTTCGGCAAGAGCTGGGATTGGTAGCGCTCACAGAACAATTTTTCAATCAGAAACGTATGGAAAATTTGATTTTTCCCCATCCGGAGATTTTTCGTTTCTCCTTTTAGATTAAAAGAGGAGAACGGGGCCAAACGGAATGCGAAACGATTTTTTCAATTGTTAATGACTCTTATTTTACTGAATGAAATGAACTAATTATTTTCTTATTCGAAAACGCTGTATTCCAGCTAACGATTTGGAGAAGATTTAGTCAATTTCATCCAATATACCTGGAGCTATCAACATTTTGAATACAGTTTTCGCGTTCAATTTACTTCATTCTAATCTTGCAATATTTCAGTTTGTTTATGCATGTATGAGTGTAAAAATATATTTATTTGTTTGTTGTTCTCATTTTACTTCAAAATACCATCCGACCCCTGCCTATTTCCATATCCTTCCTCTCCCGGTGGAAGACACCTCACCACCTTCTCGTGGTTTCCACTGAACAATGGTGTGAAAATGTTATATTCTAAGAAAATGACAAACAATTTCATATCATTGACTAAGAGCGAGGAAAACTACTCGATTGCTTTTCTCCCCACAGGGCTGATTTTTTTGTTGAAGTTCAACCGAAAAGGAAACTCCCCCCCCCCCCCCCCCCCCAGGTCATGTTGTGTAAGTAACCGCGGAAATGCAATTCGATTGCTGCCGATTAAAAAAAAAAGCAACAATTTATAAAAAATAAAAAATAAAGATCGTCGGTGGAATCGAACCCGAGTTCGCTAAGTGCGAATCGAGTACGCAGGCTGCGTGCCAATATACCAATTTGAATATTTTATCTAGCTCTTAGTACATGCTTAGCTGATTGGCCAACTGAAAAGATTTCTCTCCTTACCGCAAATAATAAATCAATCTTCTAAACCTAAAAACAATATATTTGGGCTGATAAATAATCTAATGCATTTTCAAGACGCAGAGAACTACATCTCTACGCTCGAGTTTGCCCCTGTGACAGAGAAACTGCTACTGAGGCGTAACAGGCTTGGCCAACACGCAAACACCCCAGTAGGGCTCGTGGCGCCCTCACTTCCGTGGGGTGCAACTACGTTGTCGCTGGGGTCACTCAAGCCCCGAGAACTGAGCCTCTACTTTCGTCAATCCTCTTTGCCTGGACAGCTCCGGGTAGTTGCCTACTCATTAATAGAAATTAATTATTTAATTTAGCCAAATCGTTTGACAGTCGTTAGTCGGTGTATGTCAAACAATTTTTATCGTTTGTCGGATTAAATTAATTTTTTTATGGATTTTTTAAATTTCGGGAGCCGAAAACACGAAAGTTAGCTCCCAAAAAATAAAAATTCACCTAATTCAGTTCAACAATAGCTCAATCGATAGGAAATCGTTTGTAGGTGATTGACTGGTGATTGTCAGACTCCTACAAACTAATCCGACACCCAAAAATTGAAAAAAACTATTTAGAAATATAAAAATGGCGCTGAGTCGGAATTGCCCGGAAGTGGGGGAAATCGTTCCATGCTAACCACCATCTTGTTTCTTGTGCGGCGCAGCCAGGTGGATTTACTTGTTGGAGCACTCCAAAAGCATTTTCCGTAATTAATTCATCAACGTATATGAAATTTGCATGGATAAAAAACGGATCCGGGGATTGAACTGTTACTGACTGTGTAATCCCGCCAGTGAAATGTTCTGTGATCTAAAGTGAAAAATTTGTGCCTGAAAATGAGTATGTCGCAAGTTTTTTCACTCTATTTCTCATAATTCATACATATAAGTTCATCAATTTCAATATTCTAATGCAGGTCAGTGGCAAAAGCGAACAAGCCACAACAAAATAACCTGCAAGTACGTGGCATCGAGAAAAAAACGACTGAACTGGAGCAGTGATATAAAAATGTGCTCTTTTTTGCATATATGCCTGTATTGGTGTTAATTACGGTGAGTTCTTTAGCAGTCAATTGATGTGATAGGAGACACAGATGATCCTTTGATTGAAAAAATATGCGTAGACAGCTTTGCTTCTACGATTCATCCATTTGCAAATTGACTTACACGATGACAGGATTATTCACCTTCCTTCTAGAGAAAGAATGCGCAGTTCTTTTTGTCACCCTTCCAAGTGAGACATTCATAATATCACCAGTTTTCTTTCTTTCCTCTTTTCGATCACTCCAATTAAATTACGCTAAACTTCATCCTCATGTCCTTTGGAAATTTGCTGTCTTTCTTATGTGATGTCAGTGATTGATTCACTCGGATTCCTAATGACTATTATTTTTTAGCAAGTGTTTGAAAGATTGGATGAGACTGTCAGTTCAGCGAAAGAGCAGTGTATGGACCAAGAATGCAATACAAATTTTCAGAGAATTCAGATTTTTTCCAAGTAAATTTTTTCTAGACACTATTTCCTTTATTTCTTCTTCTATAATCATTATTATCATGTAAAGATCATAATTACTAGACATATGCTCGACATTATAAGAATATATTTCTAGATTCTTCATTACCTTATCAGTTCCATAATCAGTAACTATTTTACAAAATCCGTATCTTCTTTGAAAAAATATTATTTTGTACTCATAGTTTATTTGTTCGCGGAGTTAGCAGCTATTATTGGAGCAAAAAAAATTAAGCACCATTTTTTTAAAGGCTGTATCGCATATTTTCTGAAAAGCCAATTCGTAGACACTTCACAATCAGTGATGCCATATCCTGCATCGCATGATTGTGAAGTACATACGAATTTGCTCTTCAGAAATCAATCGATTCAACCCTAAATAAATAAATTTGAATTTTTTACTCTGATAGCTATTGTTCACGTGATATGGCCACTTAGAAGGCCAGAGAACATACCATCTGAGTAAAAAACGGGATTCTGACTTTTTTCGTCATGAGATGATTGTTTTAGAAAATTTTAATGATTAAATTGTTCGTAAATTGTAAATCTTCAATTCAACAATTTAGATTTTGTAAAATAATCTTCTAACGGAAGAAAAAATTAAAATCCATTTTTTATTCTGATGGAAAGTTACCGAGCCTCTCAATATTCATTGGATTCATACGAGTCCGCGGATAAACTAGTTTTTGTGACTGCCGACACTGATAATGATAATTGGAGGCAAACAAAACCTGTCGTTGCATGAGTTACTCGAATCCCCAATTATAATTAATTACAAATCTCAGTGTAGTAGTGATTCAAAAGTTTGAAAAATAAGTTCTAAAGAAGTTTTATCTACATTCCTTGGAGTATAATGATTAGTTATGTAGGATCAGGGTACAGGGGACAGGGATAATTTTAATTGATCTTAAAATATCTATTAAAAATGAAAAAATACATAAGATATAATGAAGATCTACGATCTTGAGTGCTCAATCTTCATCCTTCGACTGACTCATACCTCGTCCTCTCGTACCATCCATACACATTCGTTTATTATGATTCTCTTCGTCACTCTGTCACATTGTTTCTCTTTCACACTCATTCCACTCATACGACACACATAAACACACAAGTCGCACTCATTCCCAAAAATCATTCCTCTCACGCTTAGTCTAACAATGGGCCTTTCTTTCACCATGCAACGGACATTCGACACATTTATATAAACATTCAAACCTTCGTAAACTGTTGAAATATTAGAGTCTGGGTTTATACATTCTGGCGACATACTTACATCTCACTCATACCCACATTTGTCCTTTCATTCATTCCACACAATAAATCAGTCATCCTACAGTTAGTTATTTAGATATGAAAATACATATAGAAACCGACTATTGGTTCTAACAGAACTTTTCTCGATTTTTCCAGGATATTTTGTATAATCAGTATGCCACGAGCTTCATCAGCGTCACGAGACGAAGCAATCAAACTTCTTGAAAAGTTTATCGACAATTTCAAAACTAAACCTTTCCCAAAATGGTCGAGCGAAGTCTGGAAAAAATGAGGCAAGATGTAGGAGGGAGATGGACGTCCGATGCTGTCTACACAAACGTCACAAAAAATCGTCGTGAAATACTCACTGCTGCTTATGAGAATATGACTATTAAGCCCCCCGTGGAAATTACGACCAAACCATTCAATGCCTCGACTCTTGATGAGTCTGGACTGAATGCAAGTGATGCGTCGTTTTATTTACAAGATGGAGTACCCGGACTGACGGAATTCATAGTGCATCTCACTGCTACCGAATGGTCACAAATGCAACCAACAGACGTGGTTTATAATGACGGTAAAACATATTCTAGTCTGCGAAGAGGAGCATGGACCGATATTTTATTCTCAGCAATACAGCGACAGACCTCCCTTGTGCTTTTATTTTTGATAATCATAAAATCTATAAAGCTGATGAAAACTTTCATTATTTAAGAGTGATTGGGCATTGCAAAGGTAAAGACTGTGATAATTCTCTTTTTTGTTACATTAACAAAGAGCCAAGAGAGAAGGAGCACGTCGAAATAACTGTGAAAACTAAAGATACTAGATTTGTAACCCATGAAGCTGTGGGGCGACCATTACGAGGACTCTCTCGAAAAAAATTTGGACAAGAAGCTTATTTGGAGGGATGTGGGAATTGGCAAAAGCGGCGAATGAAAGAGGAAACGAAATTCGGTGGTCGCGCCCCTCCTCAAGTCCCTTCATTACATATTATCCGCCAGGCGAAAAAGGAATACAGCAACACCAAATATGGGATGAAGCCCACAGATCCGAAGGATGTCGTAATGAATATTCAGAAAATGAAGTACTCAACGCAGTATCAAAAAGTTATTCACGAAGTTCAGCGTGATAAATTTTATGTCTCATACAGCACACCATCTCAACTCCACGCTTATAAACAGTACTGCCCGATGACAAGAAATTATTGATAAATTGCTGTTGACGGAACTGACTCTTTGATAACGAAGTTGACGCGTGATGATGGAAATACATCAGGTCACTTTTTTTTATACTCAGTAGTGATCAATTTCGCGGTACCACCATTTCAGTTCACGACATGGTGACAGAATCTCAGGATACGGATACCTTATGGTGGTGGCTCAAAAAATGACGTGATACAGGAACTTGATGAATGCTATATGTTTAGCCTTCAATCAGCACACTACGATATAACGAAACTTGTTTTTTTATCGCAAGTGCTTCCGATGTAGTCCAAGAAAATAGGCCTTCAAATGCGAATTTTGGGGTAAATACTTGAATTTTTGATATAACTTACTTTGAAACATATAGAAACGAATTGTGGAAGATTTTTTTAAATTCACCCCCGAGAAGGGGAGAAAAAAAATCAATAAGGTGTTTTTTTATTAATTTTGGGAAAACGGTAAGGACTATGAAAAAAAAGTTTCAATGGAAGTTGTAAAGCATCAAATATTACATAAAAGTGATTTCTTTACTTTTCCTCTTCAAATCAAAATTAACCGAGGTAGGGTTGCTAGAAGCTAGGGGATGATAGCAGATACTTTAAAAAATCATAAGTTGCTGAAAAATCGAGATATTTAATATTTTTTTTTTTCAATTTACTCAGAAAATTATAAACTTTAATTCTAGAGATATATATATTTTTTTTATTGTTTATAAGAAAGTTATTATAATTTGAAATTTTCTTTTTAAAATTAAATTGGCTGTCCTTGATAAAAGTGATGTTTTTCTTCAACTAATGATTTCACTATTTCATAGATTCCTCATCTGCGTTTGATTTTTTCTTTTACCTGCCTATTCCAAGCAGGTAGAAGAAAATCTACCTGGAGAAATATTTTTAGAGGCGGCGTCTTTGCATTTACTACGGAGTGACGCACTTTACGCGCATGCGCCAGTCAGTCTCAATGGGCCCCTGGCTGTCTGCGTTATTCTCCGCTCGCATTAAATTTTGAACAAATCTTTCGACCCTTGATAACATTAGTTAAAATTGTGAATTCTGTGTTTTAAAAAAATTGTGATTATGAGTGTATTATTGCCGTAAATTTGGAGAAGGTAATTATTTAAGTGATGTTCTTTTATTCTGAGAATCCACAGCGTCTATACATGCTCTCTAATTGTTTTACAGAAATCACATGTATTTTATATAAATATTAGAAACTTTATATAAACATTATAGAAACTAAGCCAAAAAAAATGGACACTTTGTTTTCGCAAGGATATACCAAAAATATAATTCATAATGATAAATGATATTGAAAAATGTGAAGCTTTGAATATAAATGTTGGGGTCTCACTCAACTTTAAAGGTTAGATTCGTGATTTCTTAATATTTTCTTCATTTTCTATCAGAAATATTAAGTTTATAAAAATATATAAGTGGGCCTTTTTTTAGATCGTTAAATTTACTACAAATTATCTTTAATAAATTATTATAAATTCCGTACCAGTCGTGAATTATTTGGATTTAAATGTAAACAATTTTTTTTGAATATTTTTTTGGTGATTCATTCGAAAATAATATCTAGATATAAATATTAAGGACTCGGAATTTCACATAATATTTTTTTATCATTTTAAATAATATTTTTAGCATATATTGAAAAATTTAATCGACTTTTTTTGGGTCTAAGTAATAACTGTCTTAGTTACCAATATCACAATAAATATAAATTATTGTGTTTATGATTTTTCTCACTTACTTAAACTGGAATTCTTTATTAGTCTCTTTTTTCAAAGTACTATAATTTACGTAATTACCGAGATTAATTAACGGTAAATTAGTTTGGTTTTATTCTTGTTTCCAGAGCCTCGTATACATTTCAACATGGATGACGAGATATTATGTAGTATTTGTGGCAAAATTTTGAATAATGGCACCGACAACGTGGTTTCCGTAAAAGAAAAAGAATTAAAGAAATTGATTGCAAAAAGTATTGAGAAATGTGATAACAAATTTCAATTATGGCTTAGACGATGTGAAATGAATTTTCACGAAAAATGTAGGAAATCGTATCCTATGTCTACCTCAGTTGCAAAAAAAAGAAAATTATCAGCAGATTTATCTTCATCGAATCCACCATCACCAGCAGCTACGGCAAACATACCGTCTGTGTCAACTAATCAACAAAACTTTGATTTTGTTAATCAATGTTTTTTTGGTAAATTGCCATTGGATCGTATACATAAACAGGTCCATTCGATTGTTAATAAGTATACACAAGACCAGATACTGGATGTCGCGAGGAGACAGAATAATGAGTTTAGCAATGACTTAATTAATCGTATTGAAAACATAAATTTAGTTGACTGTAAAGCAAGTTATCATTATAAATGTTATATGACTTTCAATAAGACCGTAAAGGAACCGAAAATCTCCGCTCTGAAAGCACGTACTGCTGAGATTTTTAACAAAATCTGTAAACACATTGAAGAAAGTTGTCAGTATCAATTCAGTTTACGAGAACTGAAAGATATTATGAAAGATGATGTTTTGAGTAATTATGTTTTATTTCGAATGTTAAAAGAAAAATATGAACACAATATCTTCATATCACATAATCGAGGTAAAGAGCCTATCATCTACTATAAAACATTTGATATTTCTAAAATTTGCAGTGATTGGTTTTCTGGTGAAGGCGATGAAATGGATAATTTACAAAAACAAACTGTTTTGAATGTGGCTGCTAGGATACTCCGTAATGAAATTTTAAAATACGATTATCGTGATGAATCATATCCGCCTGCATCTACTTTTCTTGACAATGTCGTATCGGCAATTCCACCATTGCTTACTTCTTTTCTTGGAAATTTACTGTCTAAGAGTACTACTCAAGAATACAGTGAAAATTTCGTTATCAGAGATACAATAGCTCATTCCATCGTCAATTATTTACGGCCAAAACAGTTCATATCATCTCTACAGCTAGCAGTTGGTTCATATATACACAGAAAAACTGGTTCAAGACTAATCATTGATCTTTTGAATGCATTAGGTGTTTGTGCTTCATACTATCAGATTCAATTGCATGAAGCATGTACAGTAATGAATCCTCCAGTTCTAAAAGTTAATAGTGATAAGCCATTTGCACAATTTGTATTTGACAATACAGATCACAACGCAAAAACTTTGGATGGTAAAGAGACTTTTCATTGCCTTGGTGGAATAGTACTGTATACACCTGAATGGTCTATAAGTTTCGAAGACAATACTGTAAAAAGCAAGAAAATGCCAAAACCTCAGGAATTAGTATCAAAACATAGTATTTCACAAGTTTCATACGGGTCTTTCGATACAAAAGCCTTACAGTCACTAGAATATGTTGCGATAGAAGATATTTCGGTGGGAAAATCACCTACAATATCAACTTATTACTCAGCGTACCTTTGGGCCAAACTCTTTGACATTGACAACATACCGTCATGGAAAGGATATATGGAAGTTTTGTCTGCCGGAATTCCTTATGCAATGTCACAAGTTGTTTGTTTACCATTTATCAATGGACCACCATCAAATTTGACAACCTTAAACAGTTCTCTACACTATGCAGCAGCTGAAACCCGCAAGCTCAATAGACAAACATGTTTTGTTACATTTGATCAGCCATTATATGCTAAAGCTCTTTCGATAGTCGAAGACTCAAATAGCAAAGAACTAAAAAATGTGGTGGTTCGTCTTGGTGGATTCCACTTATTAATGTCGTACCTGGGAGCAATTGGTTACATTATGTCTGAGAGTGGTATTGAAGATTTATGGTCAACTGTATATGCAGCAGATTCAGTGAAAAAAATGATAACGGGTCATGCTTATGCTCGGGCATTGCGAGCTCATATCATGTCATTCACTGCACTCGGTATCATAATTTGTAGAAGTTTGAATCCTTCGGATGAATTCCAAAACTCCATCAAAAACTTCTTTCATACATGGGATTCAGAACCTCCACTTTTAACAGATTGCGATGAGGAACCGTTGATTGCTGATGTATGTGAACGATTTGTACAGCAGTTGGCGGTAATGGAAGAAAATGGTCCAACATCCAAATTATGGATTCAGTATTTCAAAAGCATTGTTATTGCCTTGCAATTTTTAGAAGCTGAACGCTTAGGTAATTGGGAACTACACTTACAAAGTATCAAACAAATGTTACCATTTTTCCATGCAAGTGGACATTACCAGTATGCTAAATACGCTCAAATCTATTTGCAACAAATGGCGAACCTTGAGTTGATTATGGATCCACTTGAATACGATGAATACACAAAGGAAGGCTTTTTTACAATTCGCAGATCTGAAAAAGCATGGGCTGGAATTTGGTCGGACATGGTTATTGAGCAGACCCTGAATCGTTTCTTCGGTACGGATTTGAAGCATGGAAGGGGTGTTACTTCGAGTGTTGTAACACGCTATTTGATTGCAATGCCATCAGCATTTAAAATTATGGAATGTTTAGAAAAATACTGCCACATTGAATCCAGTAATAGCGAGCAACATGTTGATATTGCAAAAAGCAGAATGACAAAAGATGAAACAGGAATAAAAAAATTCCTGTTTTGGCTTGAAGAACGAAATCCATTTGATGTTAGGACGTCTTTAGTATCACTTTCTACTGGAATCATTGGCGGACCAACGATTAATTGTCATCGGGCAGTAGAAGTTGGATTGCAAGGTATAGCTACGATGGTCGGTAAAAACGTTGATAACGTTTCATTATCTAATGCATTCAAAGTGAAAACTCTTGCTGCTGCAAAAGATGGTATGCATATTGGTGATGATTTTGTTGCTGTTGATTCGTTCTTGTTGATTCAAAGGATATCGATATTTTTC
The DNA here is from genome assembly GCF_000806365.1 of Fopius arisanus. Lineage (NCBI taxonomy): Eukaryota > Metazoa > Arthropoda > Insecta > Hymenoptera > Braconidae > Fopius > Fopius arisanus. Next base: position 268,880 of record NW_011887859.1, read on the forward strand.
CATGGTAATGTTGAAGAAACACGCAACGCAATGAAATATGAGTTATCACCATTTCCTCTCAGCTTATTTGATGAACACGGATTGATGAGAAAAACAGCTAAATCAGAATTGTACAACGTTTTCCAGTCATTTCTTCAATCATTATTCGTAATTTCAGGATCGATTTTTGTAATTGATGGTGGTTGGCTGTTGCATAGTGTAGTTTGGCCGCATGGAAAAAAATACTCTGACATTTGTAACATTTACCATTCATATATAAAGAAACACTGTGGATCGGAAGTTATGGTCGTATTCGATGGCTACTCGAGGGAAACAATTGGAATCAAGTCATACGAAAGATACCGTCGAAAGGAAAAATGCGTTGCTGCAGATGTTGAAATTTCTGAAGACAATCTAGTAACGTTAACTCAAAAAAAATTTCTGTCGAATATTGCGAATAAAAAACAATTTGTAGATTTACTTACTGATTACCTCCAACAACACGGTATTAATACGAAAATAGCTACTGAAGACGCCGACCTTTTGATTGTGCAAACTGCAATAAATTTAAAAGAAAGTAGAAATCAATCAGTCACGATAGTGGGCAACGATATTGATATACTAATTATTTTAATTTCACTTGTCTCCGATAACGAGGTGATATACTTCTATAAAATGACTTCAGGAAAACAAGCAAACGTTATTTATTCAACGCAGAATGACAAAAATTTGAAGCCCTTTTTGCTTTTTGCACATGCTTTCGCTGGCTGCGATACTACAAGCGCAATTTTTAAGAAAGGAAAAAAGAGCATTATATCTCTGTTGAAAAAAAAAACCTGATCTTCAATCATTAATTTCCGTGTTCTATGAGCCAAATCGTTCAATTGATGAATTATACGCAGTTTCTGAGAAGATTATATTTCATTTATATGGCCAAAGTAATCACGAAGAACTGACCCTTGGTGATTTAAGATATAATATCTTTTCATCATCTGCTGCTGCCTTTAAAAAAGAAGTCATCTTAGCTTCCTTACCACCGACAAAATCTGCGTTACGAGAACACACGAAGCGAGTGTACTACCAGATCCAACAGTGGTTAGGCAACGCTCTAAATCCAGACGATTGGGGTTGGAAAAAAACCTTATTTATGATGATACCTATCATGTCAACGGTGGAACCAGCACCGAAGGAATTAATAGAAAAAGTAAGCTATAATTTTTATCAAGTTCTGTTTTCCAAATAATATTTAAAAATAAACGTATATTACTAACATTTCATTGTATTTTTCCTAGGTTTTTTGTGGCTGTAAAACCAATTGTTCATCGGCTAGGTGCGGTTGCAAAAAGAGTGGTTTAAAATGCAACCAATTTTGCAAAAATTGTCAAGGCCAAAGCTGCGATAATGCTTCAACTTGCTTCATTCTTGAGGAAGATGAAAATGAAGACAAAGATGATGATGATGATGACGATGGTGATGGCGATAAGGATGAAGATGAAAATGAGGATGAGGATGATGATGATGATGATGGTGAAGGGGAAAATTTTCTTGACGGCGGAGAACATGAAGAAAATGAAGCTCTTACTATGAATGTAGGAAGACAGAGTGTTAAAAACACTCATTCTGAGATGCCCACACAAGAGGTATAAACATATACTGATGAATTTTGTTCTTGCAAGGTGATTATTATGCAACTGAACGTATATTAATTTGTTTATGCATGGTTTACAGATTTTTTGCGGATGTAAAACCAATTGTACGTCAGCCAGATGTAGTTGCAAAAAAAATGACTTAAAATGCAATGAATCTTGCAAGTTTTGTCATGGCCAAACCTGCGATAATCATTCGAGAGAAACAACAGTAGAAAATGTAGAAGAAGACGAGGAAAGATTAGCCGTTCCAAGCAGCAGTTCAATGGACGTGATTAATATTAATTTCGACAAATTTTAAAGTGATTTATCAAATTTGTAAATCACCGAGTCGAAAACATTTTGTCTGATATAATGGAGTAATTTTTTTGTAATATTTTGGACGTATATCATAATGTACTATAATTACGAACAATTTCTAATATAAAGTTGTTAAAAATTATTTTAATCTTTGACCATAAATGTCTTTTGGTAAATTATAAGTTTCTCTTTTAGCAATCCACCGACAAGATAAGTCTTTACTGATTTTAAAGAAGTTTCTTTTAAATTTTTTGGCCCCAATAAAGAAATCCTCGTATAACGTTTTTTTTTTTAATCCACTCTTTCAAAAGTTATTAGTGATTAAAAATGAAATTCATCATTTTTGGACATTTTTTGCGATTTTCCAACAAAAGTATCAACTTTATCCATATACTCTACACATTAATACAATTGTGTGTTCGAGAGCATACACACAGAGGCCCATTGAGCTTGACTGACGCATGCGCGTAAAGGCCGTCACTCTGTAGTAAATGCAAAGGCGCCGCCTCTAAAAATATTTCTCCAGGTAAATTTTCTTCTACCTGGTTGGAACGGGCAGGTACCAAAAAAAATCAAACGCACATTGGAAATTCATGAAATAGTGAAATCATTAGTTGAAGAAAAACATCAATTTTATCAAGGACAGCCAATTTAATTTTAAAAAGAAAATTTCAAATTATAATAACTTTCTTATAAACAATAAAAAAAAAATATGTATCTCTAGAATTAAAGTTTACAATTTTCTGAGTAAATTGAAAAAAAATAATATTGAATATCTCGATTTTTCAGCAACTTATGATTTTTTAAAGTATCTTCTATCATCCCATAGCTTCTAGCAACCCTACCTCGGTTAATTTTGATTTGAAGAGGAAAAGTAAAAAAATCACTTTTATGTAATATTTGATGCTTTACAACTTCCATTGAAACTTTTTTTTCATAGTCCTTACCGTTTTCCCAAAATTAATAAAAAAACACCTTATTGATTTTTTTTCTCCCCTTCTCGGGGGTGAATTTAAAAAAATCTTCCACAATTCGTTTCTATATGTTTCAAAGTAAGTTATATCAAAAATTCAAGTATTTACCCCAAAATTCGCATTTGAAGGCCTATTTTCTTGGACTAATGATTACAAGTACCTTCTAAAAATTCAAACATATCTGAGACTCGACATTGCTCATCTGATGAAAATCGTGCGCAGTTGGTCCTGTTTTCAGAGTGTTATGCCCCAGAAATACCATTAAATTAAGAAATAGTATTAGGCAATTTCTCATTGACCTGGATAATATGACGACACGCGAAGTGGCACATATTATCCAAATACATGTAAAATCGAATCAAAGAATGTCAATGTTGTAATATAAACTATCCCGAATATTTGTGGATTAAGTCCACATATATTCGTCATAATGTGGATCACTGGGGTGCAGTGTCAGCACTTCGCCCCATCAACGGCTATGGCCTTTACGTACACCTGGGACGTCACCCGATGTCTCTCCAGGTGTAAAACAAAGATAAAACACTTGTTGCAATCGAATCCACGATGAAATATAAGCTCGTGAGTTCGTTGCCACTGGGTCAGTTAGTCAGGTTGTCAGACACAGACAATTAGTAATCCGATTATTCGTCACTTTGCCTGATATTTACGGCATTAATTAAAGACTATAATTATTGAATAAATCGTTTAATCGTTAAAAAGTTGAATCTCCCTGAGAGATATTCATTTCTAATTATCTACAAGTGATCTATCCCTATCATCGAACCCAACCGCTCGGGTCTATAACAAGAGTATGAAATTCAAAAAAGTTCGACACATGTACTTATTGCGTTTGTCGTGTATGATTGACTGTAGATCATTGTGCGAATTCCAGAAAATTTTCTCACTTACATGTACAGTCGCTCTCCATGAATCTCAAGATACAGTGACTAAAACCGGCCTCTCTGCATTAGATACACGGAGAGAGTTAGAAAAAACCGTCGCTTACCGTACAGATCACTCTCTTACTGATGACGAAGAAAAAAATCTGGGAGGAGAAATACCGTATGAAGAAACTGAGGAAGCGAAGCACAGCACAAAAAATGTTTGAGGATGACGCAGCTGGATCAGCGAATTTTAATTCAAAATTAAGAGTTTCGCGATGAGGAGGGACCTTGTACCAGTCCTCTAACCAAAAAGCAGCCACAAAAAAACACTGGTCAATCTGCACCTCTTGAAATATCCGATGAAATATGTGATGTAAATTCCTCAGAGAATTTCAATAAACCTCCCCCTGCAGAACCATATGTTAATGAAGATGGTAGTTCTATTGAACCAGATGTCGATGAGGAAAACCCTACAGAAAATCTCTGGCATGCTAAGTTGATTCCGAAGGTCACTGGATTCTATTGTTACTCTGAACCTGATATTGGTCACCGTAATAACTTAGCTGGAAATGGCAAACAGACATCACTGTTATGGAATGGAAACACTGTCAAAAATCCCCCCTTGATAAATGGAGAGTACTATTTTGATAATAACACATGTGGCTTCGACTAGCTGATCCAAATAATAACCGCTGCCGCAATTCATGATAATCAATACAGGTTGACTCTGAAGTCTTGACAGAGTAAAGCGATCAAGTTTATTTCTCAATTCATTGAGACAGGTGCCTGCAAAGAAATTTATAATCAGCGAGTAATATTATTGACAGATTTGTTCAGGGATTCTATCGAAATGTCTTTCGATCAGGTTAAACGACTGAAATCACATCGCGTTGATGTTTTCAAAAATTTACGTCAAATATGGGAGACGTGTTTTAGGGAGGATCCTTCAGCCACGATTACCACAGCATGTCCAGAAAGTGGATTTTCTTCACATCTCGAACGTAGTTTAATTGCAAACCATAAAGTTATCGAAAGCGAAGGATTTCGTGTCTCAGAAAAATGTGAGACATTTAACCAGCCTTGTAATCGCCAATGGGTTAATAAGTTCTGCAGAAAGGCCTGCAATGTTGAAATTACATACGCTGATCAAGTATTTGTAGAATTGGATGTTCGTCCAGATTCAACTTACAAAAGCGGCTTGAAATGTCCACTCAGTGATGTCCCAACAGTAATTCAACGGAAAAACCGATCACATCGACTGGCTGGTGTAATTGGATACGTTTCACAGCACTATATTGGTTATTGCTATCGTGGGATCGCCAACTGGGAAACATGCAATGACATACTGCCAAAAATCGTTAAAAAACGCCACAGTCAACCAAGATAGAGCCTCGTGGAGTAATTTATGTTCACTTGAATTCCAGTGAAAACAAAACTTCATCTACGGTGACATCCACTACTGAGGAAGTTCTAGAAGAAGAGAGTAACACCAAAAAACGGCAGAGTTGTCAGAATGGCAATGTTCCTCCTGCAAAGAAAATTCGGGGACAACCAGAAGGACTTAAAGACACTGATGGCGATGATGATCGGAGTGGAGATTTTTACGATTCGGGGATTACATTAAAACAGTTGAGTGAAGAGGAGCAGAATAAAGACAATAAAGATCTAGAGTCTAACACTAAAGTGTGAGAACAGAAAGTATTACCAGAAGCCATCGTTAGCGGTGATTGTTATTCCAAGGAATTAACATACGATTCTGATAGCACGCCGCGTGACAATTGGAAAAACAAGGAGAAGAAGGACATGATTCTACGTTATTCGGACGTCTATAACGATGACCGCGATGATGGCAGCGATTTGCAGGGACTACACATGCTTCAAGCGGGGGAGTTGGTAGCTGGAATCGAAATGGGGGATGATAGAATTATTTACGTTCTCCAGACGGCCAGTTTTGATTGTATTCTACATGCATTGTTCTGTATCGCAACTAATGACACTAATTACACTGCGCACATTAAGAATACACATGACGTCCCTATTCTGGAGTTTATCATTAAGCTTCATGAGGATGGACATATAGAGTAGGCTTACAGAACAAGGGCACTGATGTTGCAATCTATGTGTAACAGTGACATTTGTAAACTGCAAGAGGAAAGTTATAACCATGTACACATAAGTAATATACGTGTCCAAGGTACGCCCTCACAAATGTGGGCTAGCACAATGACTGACGAACCCAGTATTTGGAAGAATTTTCAATGCAATGTTTGTGGCTTTTATGTTGAGAAGGTACCAGTGATCGAGATCAATGAAAAAAAAGTGTTTAAGTCATTCACGAATTTCGAAAGAGCGCTCGAATTTCACAATTTACTCCAAAATGTTAAATGTTGTCATCAGTCATGCCCTGGATCGTCTGAGCTGATGAATGCACCAAATTTTCATTTGTTTATTGAATTTAAAAAGTCGCGAAAGTGTTCTCTGCACAAATGGCCAACAAAAATTGTGATTGAATGTAAATTCAGGTGACTGGTTGATCTATCGTTATTAATAATGAATCCCTTAATTATATTTTTCCCACTGAAGAATACATTTGTCATTCTATTGTCATTTTTTCACAGATTAGCAGGGGTAATAACTCGCAAGGAAAAGATATGTTGTTTATTGTTTAGTAGACGGACAATGGTGGTTGTATGACAGCAACTACACCGTGATCCAGATGACACCGTCCACCGTAAAAATGGAACTACTCTGTATGATCTATACAGGGTGTCCCAGAAGTACATGCTAATCCTTTACCAGCATGTAAAGGGGGTGATTCTGACCCGAAAAGTCCTTTTCCACTTTTGGATCAGAAGCACCCACCCGGAGATATTGGGGTAAATATGGAGCCAATGACGCTGCAGCGTTGGGCTCCGATATATGCAAGAGCGACGCCCCTTCCAGGCAGCTTGCTATGTGTGCGGAGCCACACGGACGTACTGCCGTTTAACGTCGCAACGTCATTGCCTCTCCTATTTACCGTAATATCTCCGGGGGGGGGGGGGGGGGCTTCTGATCCAAAAGTGGAAGAGGACTTTTCGGCTCAGAATCACCCCCTTTACATGCTGGTAAAGGATGAGCATGCACTTGTGGGACACCCTGTATATACTCGAGTCATAACGTGGCAGATCGCAATACTGGGAAAATCGCAATACCAGTCCTGAGAGGTCTTTCTGCCTATGTCTGAGTAAATTTCTAGTGAGTTGAATTGTGACACTTAAACAATTTATTTTATTATACATGTCATCAGTGGTTTTTCTGACAAATTCATCACATTTTATCATCTCATGAAAATTCGTTAAATTTTAATACACTGAGAGAAAAATTGAAACTCTGCAAGACCAAATATTCTCATTTCCGACTTGTCTTTATTAATATAACAAGCTAGAAAAAATGCAAATTTTTTCTGGACATTAATTTCTGGTCGAAAATGATTTTTTTAATGCTAACAATTTCAACTCTTTATCCATTCAAAAGCAATGCAAATTCAAATGCAATTCGATGCAAAATGTGATTGGAATGCTATTGAATAGATCTGTTGTAAAGAATGTTTTCAAAAAATTTCATTGAGAAATTTTATCATTTACGATTGTTATTGAATCCATTTTGATAATTTATGACCATTAATTAGTTAAGAATTCTCTGGCACAGATTTTTTCCAGAGGACCAAGTACCGATGTTAACGTCGACAGATGATGCTGAGAACTGCTTCAATTTATTGAAATATCGTTATCCTAAAAATGTAAATATTCTAATTAGTTACTACCGACTACATCGGTAACAGGTGATCCGATCGAAGAACAATATTTACAGAAAGAAGAGAAAAGTAGTTATGCATCGTAGTAGAGAATCATCATCTTACGTTGTAAGTGGAGCATTGAATAGTGATTTTTATTCAGATAATTCCAACTATAATTGGATTTTTCATCTTTTTGACACAAATAAAGAGAAAAAATTTGATGTAGAAATTATGCAGATAAAATGAATTTTTTTCATTTTTTCTATATAATATTTTTCATCCAGCATTCCAATGAAAACAACAAAAAAATGATTAACAGCTCAGTAAATAATTCAAAGTAATTTCCTAGCGAATAGGGAACTTTCGAGATTTTAGAAAAACTGATGAAACTTCTCAATTATATTTATGATTTAGTATTACAATACACTACAATGTCCACCGCAGATACTTTATGCAATCAAGAATATTTTTCCGTGTTCGAGAATGACTATTCTTTTTGACAAAAAAAGTAGGGATCTGCCAAACCCTCTATGATGTTTACCGTTCCCTCAGTTTGTTGTAATTCTTCTTCATTATTAGACATCCTATGAATTGTGTCACAGGAATTCAAGATTTGAACAACTCCAAAAGGAGCGAACTCCGAGCTGCATTGGATTCCTCATAACATTTGGTCTGTGTGAATTCATCTGGACGTCATCCATCGTTCAAATCTAATGAAGCCAAGTGTTATATACAGGAAAGAAATGTACTAATTCAATAAATGTTTTTATGCCAATTTTGTTTTTTTTTTCTTTTCAATTACCCATTTCCATACACTTTTAACAAAAGCAAAAACAGTCATCAAAAGTGCGACCATCATAAGTTTGTACACAATTGAATATAAAATAGTTAAATTCAATCGATTTTGGAAGATAACTATTGTCGCTCTGACAGAACATTTTCTGTTAAATATGCGTTATACAAGGTATATAATATTTACCAATGAGAGATAAAATGATACAATGTTAACATCTTATAACATTCGTGAAGCGACAAATTATTCATTATTTAAATAATTTCCAATGCAACTATTCGATTACTTGATTATCCAAGAACAATAAACTTCTAGTATGTCTAAATTCCCGAACGTCCCTCGACGCGCTCTATAAACGAGACGAGAGGGACAAGGTTGAGCGCCAATCGGGTGCGTCCACAGGTGGCGGATAGAGGGACGGCCGACGGAGAGGTGGGGCAGGTTGAGGGCTGGAAAAATAGAGATATGTGACTAGCTCTCGCCAGTCCTGCCGAATCGACGGTCAGCGTGGGCTATAAGGGAACCGAAGGGCTTAAAAACCTGGAGGGAACCGAAGGCCGCGCCGCAGACCAACTCCCCAAGCTAACGTGGAAGTGATTCCTGCCGATGGCTGAATGGCACTGGGGTTACAGTGTTGCAAACAAGACCGTTGGAGCACCAAGCCGCACCCCACCATATTTAGGCCTTACCTCAGCGTCCCGGCTCTGTTGGGGCCAACCTTTAATTCCGAGGATACTCGTGGAACCATATAGACCCAATTAATACAAACATTTCTGACGCAAAAGCCCTCACAAAGGGAACGTCTGAGACCTTACAGGTAGTACCGGCCGTTACAGTCTCAGATGCTCCGACCGGGGCACAGAAGACTACGGAAATGGAAATGGAGACGCTGGAGTTGACTCCTCTTACTGAGGAAGTCGCCAAAGTCGGACCCACAGACATAAAGAAGCGGAAAGGGCGCACAGGAGCGGAGAAGCGCAGGGTCCGCAAGGCCAGAATGGCATCAGAGGACTTGCGGGAGCAGTGCTCTCCAAACAAATCGGGGACAGCCGAAGGTGGAGAGGAACGGGGGAATGGGTCCAAAAGACTCAGATCTGATAGTGGAGCCACTCCGCCGGAAGACACTGCGACCCGAAAAAAGCAAAGGGTGAAGGCTGGACTTGGAGTCACCTGGTTCGGGATGGCGGCGAGAGGTGGCGGCAAGGAAGCAATCATACCAAGCAACTACACTGAGCCGTCCCTGACTAAGGCACAAGCCAACCTCGTCCATGACAAGCTGGAGGAACTCATCGTGGGTTGCGACGCAAACACGCAGAACGTGGTTTGGGGCAGTGAGAACAACAACGCCAGAGGCATATCCCTCTCGGAATACCTGGCAGACGTGGACGTGGAGGTCCTAAACAGGTGTTCCAGTCTCACGTTCGTCACTTCTCGCTGCCAATGTGTCATCGATATTACACTGTGTGACAGGAGGCTACCGCAAAGGTGCGTTGACTGGAAGGTGGACCGGGAGGACACACTATCCAATCACAGACGCATCAAATTTAGCATTGAATGTAGAGCCCGGAAGATGCAGGGTCTCGCACGCACGAACCCCAAGACTACCGACTGGACCACTTTTAAAGAGGGGCTGGAGGTAAGGTTGGGGGAACGGCGGTTGAGGCCCAGCAACGTGCGCAGATTAGAGGATGAAGTGGACACAATCCACGATGCCCTGATCGGCGCCTTCCACAAGGCATCCCCAATAAAAGCGAGTAGGCAGGGGAAAAAGTGGCATGGTGAAGCCGTGAACCGGATAGACTCAGAGTGCTCTCCAGGCCACTCTGGGACCATGACTACAGAAGAAAGAGCCATGAGGAATGGACTCAGTACAGAAATACGCAGAGGGCGTACAAAAGACTCATCAAAAAATCGAAGGAAACCGCCTGGAAGGACTTCTGTGATGACCTGGAGGCCCTACAACAGGTAGCCAGGCTTTGTAGGGTCTTTTCGGGGGGAGCAATGCAAGGGCTGGGGGAAATCATACTCCCTAACGGAGAGATCATCACACAGCCCAGTGACATTCTGGAACATCTGATCCAAGTGCACTTCCCGGACTTCAATATACAGAGGGGGGTCTCGTGCACGGGGACGGTTCTGGAGCAACCAGAGAGGGCTGACCCATACTGGCGCATAGCCTTGTAGATCATTACGATGGAGGACCTGAGGTGGGCTGTGGACTCCTTCGACATGTATAAGAGCCCGGGCCCCAACGAGATATATCCGGCGCTCCTGCAGAGGGGGGGTCCGCAGCTCCTGCACAGGCTGCTGCCAGTGCTAAGAGCAAGCCTTGCTCTTGGGCATGTGCCTAATAGATGGCGGGAGGTCAGAGTTGTCTTTAACCCCAAACCGGGTAAGTGCAGCTATGACAACGCCAAATCCTTCAGGCCTATCAGTCTGAGCTCTTTCCTCCTAAAAACACTGGAGAGGCTCGTCGATAGGCACATCAAAATGGGGGCTCTGAGGACTAATCCAATCAGCCTCTCTCAACACGCCTACCAAGTCGGCAGGAGACTGCCCTGCACCACCTGGTGGGCAAGATCGAAGGTGCCAAGGCAAGAAAAGAGGACACGCTCGGTGTCTTCATTGACATCGAGGGAGCCTTCGACAACAATTCCTTTAACACCATGGAGAAAGCAGCAGCATCGTTCGGCATCGAACAGCCCATCATTAGATGGATAGCTGCTATGCTCCGAACAAGAGCGGTCTCCTCCTCCCTGGGCGACAGCACGGTCAGGGCGCTCGCGGGGAGGGGCTGCCCGCAGGGGGGGGGGTTATCACTCCCCTGTTGTGGCTCTCCGTTGTGAACGGGCTCCTGACTGGGCTGGAAGAGCTAGGGGTGGAGGCGATAGGCTATGCAGACGACGTTGCGCTGCTTGTGTCCAGTAAGGACAACGGTACGCTATCTTTCAAAATGCAAAATGCACTAAATCACGTCCAGCGATGGTGCACATTTAATGGACTCAAGGTTAACCCCGGAAAAACCGAGATGGTGCTCTTCACTGGCAAGAGGAGATTGGTGGTTAAACCCCCCACCATCTACAACACAGTACTGGGCTTCTCAGAAGACGTAAAGTACCTAGGTCTATGGATCGACAGAAGACTCAGCTGGAAAAAACACATCAATATGCAAACCAGCAAAGTCATAGGGACATGCTGGGCTTGCAACAGGATGTTTGGAAGCACTTGGGGGCTAAGACCGAAGGTCGTAAGATGGATCTATACAGCTATCATGCTCCCACAACTAACCTACGCAGCTGTTGCCTGGTGGCCGGCCATGTACAAGGCCTGCCACAGGAAAACGGTCGATAGACTGGGGAGGCTTGCTCTGCTCGGAATTACGGGGGCGCTCAAAACGACTCCACCCTCGGCATTGGAAGCGTTACTATTCATGCAGCCGCCACACCTCATCATAAGAGATGTGGCGCTGTCAACAGCAGCCAGGCTGCAGCTAACAGGCACCTGGAGGGAAGCCAGGAAGGGGCATGCTTCGCTCCTCACGGAGGAGAGGGTGCTCCTTGGTTCACTGTCCAACGGGGGAGACGCATACAAAACTGAATGCCACCCTCACAAGAGATTCAAGGTTAACCTAAGCACTGCGGACACGCATGCGTGGGCGGCCTCTAAATGGTCGCCACCTCACGGGCTGGTCTGGTACACGGACGGTTCCAAGATGTGCGGCCGAGCGGGGGCAGGAGTGTGGTCCGATCGACCTTCCGTTGAGAAGGCCCTTGGACTGGACCCACACGCCACCCCGGCTCAAACAGAATTGGCTGCCTGGAGAGCCTGCGCCAGAATCATACTGGCCAGGCAGCACAAAGGCAAGGCAATACACACCTACTCGGATAGCAGGCAGGCACTAAGGGCCCTACTCAAACATGAGAGTGGCTCCAGGTTGGTAAACGACTGCACAGAGTTGATGGATGGAATTGCAACCTGCAACAAATTAAAGGTGTCCTGAATACCAGGTCACGCCGGCATACTTAGCAATGAAAAAGCCGATATGCTGGCCAAACCGGGATGTCTGGCAATGGCGCCGGTGGAAAAAGACCACTTTGACGTTCATTCCGACTACATAAAGAAAATAATCCAAAGATCCCTCCTCCGGGAACCCTCCAGGAGGCTGGCTGACGTACTGGTGTCCCAGGGTAAAGCTGCACGCTCTACTGGGGCTTATCACGGGACAGTGGCCGTTAGCTGCCTACCTGGCGAAAATCGGCAAGGGAGATGATCCTCTCTGCCTGAGATGCGGTTTGGTAGAGGAGGACCGCCACTATCTCAGTACAAAATGCAGTAGTCTTGACAAACTGCGTTTGGATATCTTTGAGACCACTTGCCTTAATGACCTTTACATCGACAGGGACGGCTTCAACGGGCTCTACGAATTTGCAAGTGGGGCACAGATGCTGACACCTCTCGACTAGACGGCTGCCACAAGCAGAGCGCAAAATCGCCGTAAGGTTCATTGTGCACTCCTCTTTTCGAGGACCGTCTACAGTTAATAAGTCATAAGTCATATGTCTAAATTACAATCTCTATTCTATTAATTTTTGGTTGATCAACGACAAGATCTACAACATGAAATAATCACTGAATATGAAATTATTTCTTCACCAAAAAATCCACAGCGAAAATATCCTTGAATTTATTTCCAAATTGACTCGTGAAACATGGTAATTTTTTTTCATTCCAGAAAAAGTAACGAATTGGCAGGAATTATTCGTTGAGCATTGCAGGCTCTTTTCCTATCGCCCGATCGGTTTTTTTTCCTCTTCCCATTTTCTTCCACCAAATAATCATGAAGATTGAGACGTAATGATAAATATGAGTGATAAATCTCACAATAACAAGAAGATGATAATACCCGTTTTTTTTGCCACTTGAACGTGAAGAATAACTTCATTTCTGAATGAAGATTTCATGGTACAATTACAAAAAACATTCACAGTCATGTTGAAGTCAGTTGATTACTTGTTTACAATAGAAAGAAATGAATTTTTGTATTAGAGCCTTCAAAAAGTGAAGCACAGTAGGTTATTTTTGTCGAGTTGTTCTGTCGCTATTTGTTTTCCATTAACTTGGGAATCGCGAACTTCTTTGCCAAAACATCCAAATAGCTAGAATTAGATCGAAATTTTGAACAAATCGCTGACGTTAAAACATAACCACGTAACTACATAACAAGCTGATGATGAGACTACTTATGTAGCGGTTATCCCCACTTCCGAGCAATTCTGACTCAGCGCCATTTTCATATTTCTAAATAGTTTTTCTCTATTTTTTGGTTTAAGATCAGTTTGTAGAAGTCTGACGAATCACCTGTCAATCACCTACAAACGATTTCTTATTGATTGAGTTATTGTTAAACTGAATTAGGTGAATTTTTATTTTTTGGGGCCTAATTTTTGTGTTTTTGGCTCCCGCAATTTAAAAAATCGATAAAAAATCAATTTAATCTGACAAACGATAAAAATTGTCTGACATACAGCGACTGACGACTGTCAAACGATTTGGCGAAATTAAATAATTAATTTTTATTAATGAGTAGCCAACTACCCGGAGCTCACCTGGAGACTTCCCGCGAAATGGCAAAGTGGCAGATGTAAAGATGGAACGCGTGAGTTACGGAGAGAGGGTCGGGATTCTTTAATATGGTTGGTCTCCGTTAACGTCGGGAGGTTGGTAAGGTAGGGTGGTCGATAACAGATCCGGTCGATAGGGCCGAGCGCTATCGATAATTAGATAGCGATAGAAAGCCGATAACAGTCCATAGGCGCTAGCAGATCGAGAACTCGATATAGATATAGACTCCTACTATATTTCAATAACTCCGCCTCATGGGTGCAAGAAAGAGAGCGAGAGGTGAAGTGATAGGGTCGGCTGCATAAACTATCTATCCAGAACCGGCCTTACTCATCTACTGCTCACGAATTGGTTCGAAGGTGTGAACTCCTAAGAACTGTGACCTTGTCCGGGGAATTAAAATATAATAATTCCCGGCGAAGGCACGATATTGGGGAATTTACGATACTCTGAAAAATGGAAGCGAAATTTATTATAATTTCTGGGAGGACCTGAAATGATAAGAGAGAGGGGATTCTCAAGGATTACTCGGGGGGGATTTATAAATTGACTATCTGTATTCTACTCTTTTTACAAACTATTACATCAAAATAATCCAGGCCTTTTAACTAATATAACTCGAGGGTGGGGGGTAAGGCCAACTCACTTGCGGCTACACGGAATAATATAATAAAAAGAAGGGGTGACTCTAACTCTGGAAAGAGGGGGAGAAGTGAAGGGGGCCGACTGAAAAGGTAATAATTAATAGGAGGCTTAATCTACAACTAAAATACATTTACTGGAGGCTCACCGTTGGGGGGAAATTGGCACGGGGCAGGGAAATTCGTTGGGGCAGGGAATAAAAAATGAGGCACTCACGGGGAATGGTGTCCTCAGAATTCTCTCGGTTTTCCTCTGGGCTTTTGCCTCCTTCCTTCCTTCTCTCGGCTCTCCTCGGATCCTCTCCAAGATGTTCAGCCGTACAATTTTCCTCTCGGCAAATCGGGTCCTCCACACGAGATTACTCTCAACTGTTCGTCCACACAAGATTACTCTCTTTGTCCTTCACCAGTTTTCGCAATAATTCCTCTCACACACAAAATTTAGTCCTTCACAGTATTTCTCCTTCACACAGTTTCTCTTCTCACACTTTGTCTCTTCACACTTTTACTCCTTATTAACACTTTTTCAGGGTCTTTCCTGGGCACTTCTTCACGGGAGTCTTTGGGGGTAACTTCGTTGCTTTATGAGGCAGTGACTCGTGGGGCAGTTGTGGCACGAGTGATAGCTGCCAATTCTTTTCACTTCTTCTTTTCTAGTTTTGGGGGGGCCATCGGGCGTCCTTCTCCTTCTCATCTGGGGATCTCGCACGGGGGATGTCTCTTTCTTCCGGGGTCACGTGGGATCCTCTTCCTTGATGCGTGAGTGCTGGGGGGGGGGGGTAAGTAATATCTGGGGATGGGTTGCCCCACGGTGGCGAAGAAAGAGTAACTTAAACCTAACTTAACCGAGGAAAAATAAGCTGTATTAATTAGCCGGCAGGGGGGGGGGGGAGCGCAAGATTCTGCCTCATCACAGAACATACTCTTTCATAAAACGTCTAGAACTGGAAGAGCGAAAATGTGGAAACTAGTATATCGCTTAAGGTTTAGCTGCAGCACTGATAATAAGCTTATGTAACGTGTTCAAATAGTAGGTTCACTTAGCCACTACTGGAAACATTCTAAATCACACTATTTTGGTAGTTCGCTTACGACTCGGATGCCTACTTCAAACCAGTACAAAACCCATCGGAAGAGCCCGGGCAATCGTAACGAGATTTTCCCGTTACTAGTGAGTATCACTGGAGAAAGTCACTAGTGGTAGGAGGAGACATCTGACGCCGACTGACAGAGCCGAGCGAGAGATGAATATGGCATCGGACGACGGCCAATCGGGCCGCTCCTAAAGTGAGTGAGACCAATCATGTCATGGGAAGAAACGTGGTAGGGTAAGACCATGGTTTGGAACACTATGACGACGCTAACGATGGCTGTCACCGATTTTGGAAGCCCACCCAGGTGTGTTAGGGAGTCCAGGGCCGACGTATAGGCGTTCAAACTGGGTGATTCCAAAGGGCGCCGTCCATTTAGATCAAGGACCAACGGCTAGGTGAAAATGCTAGAAAAGGGCTTATTCCCCCGTGATCCCGTCGAGCTGATTGCTGGTTGTGGGGTAATAGATGTCCCACAGACGCCGAAAGGTTCAGCCAAAGGGGAGAAGGCCCTGGTGTCAAGCGGATGTTTTAGGAGCTCCGCATCAGTTGGTGGCAATAATCCCTTTCGGGGTTATGATGAGTACGTGGTTCCGATCGTGGAATCGGAATGACGAGGGAAAGGGAGTAGTGAAATGGATTGCTTTGTGGCTGCGGAACGAACACTTTCGGCCACAGAGACCCATCTCCAGGGTGAAACTCATGGTGTTGGGGTGAATGAAGGGGGAGCATGTCTAAAAAACTCCGTCAAAAAAACCCCGTCAAAAAAACCCCGTCAAAAAAACTCTGACCAAAAAAACTTTTCTCAAACACATCTCCCCGTGAAAAACACTCGGTCAAAATAAACTCCGTCAAAAAAACCTGGATAAGACTTAATTTTTATCCTAATTTTCGTTATTTGTCTATGGGGAATTGAGTATGTTATCATTGGTTTTGTTGTAGTTTAGTGCTAGCTGAATAATCGGGTTTTGGCATTTACTTGATGGGTACTGTATCCAGTTTTTTTTGTTAGGGTTTTTTGTCGTGAGGTTTTTTTGACGGGGTTTTTTTGACACAAGTTTTTTCTGCATTCAGATTTTTTTGGTTAAGTTTTCTTTGTTAGGGTTTTTTGTCGTGAAGTTTTTTTGACGAGGTTTTTTTGACGCAAGTTTTTCAGACATGGACCCGGATTAAGGGTTGGGAATCGAGTCGATTCCCGTAGGCCTGATCGCACGTACCTCCATGTGAAATAGTTTTGGTTTGGCTGGCGATGAGATTGCTGTTACGAAGCATCCTCTAGTTGGGGTGAACATTAGGTGGGTGAGAAAGGTCTCCGGATGCCCATGTCGCATGTGCCTTGAGCATTAGCGCCTTGCGGGTGAGAAGGATTCGCAGGTGATCTATATCTTCTTCCGCGTTGAGCCACCCGAGTGGAGAGTAGAAGACGTGTGAGGGACCTGGGGCATACGTCCCCCGATGGTCCTCTCTGAACAACGCTGCGAATGCGGCTAAACTCGGTAACTAGAGTTACTCAGATGTTGTTGACTCAACATTGTGAGACCCGCCATCGTAAGTCCGCGGAGTAGACGACATTCCTTTGCGGCTGGTTGTGTCAGGTTTTCCCGAAAATCGTGAGCGATAGAAACGATAGACAGAATAGTTTGAGGATTTAAGCCGGGATGTTGACCCGGGAAAAAATTCTCTTACACAATATTTCTTAGTAATAATTTTCAGATTTTCGAACTTGGGAAGCTTGTAGTATCAATTTTCAGTCGAAAAATCGTGAGAAGGAGAAGTAGTACGGAAAAAGAATTATGTCAAATAAAGCGGTGTAGCCTTCGCTACATTACCTACCCGTGGTAGTGTTTCTATATCACCTGCGGGGCCTAGGTCGTACTCCCGTACGGTGGCACTGTGAATACCAGAGTGGGGAGCACTTGGGACTACGTCACACGACGCTTCTCCCACTCTGCACTGGCAGCTATATAAACGCCTACGCGAGTTCTCTCGAGCAGTTCGTGCTCGGTCTTGCCTTGAGCACAGAACTACCTGGCTAGCTATCTAGTTCCTTTAGCATTACCTCCTAGCAATCCTACGCACTCTGTACTACCTGGACTTTCTCTCCTTTCTCAGGATTGAGAAGTGGCCATCCCACGGTACAAGACCGTGCACTCACCGCTATCGGTCCTCTTCCTCCTATTCCCGGACGAAGGGACGGTTGCTCTCTGTTTGTTTCTCCCCTTTATAGGGTTGAGAAGTTAGATCTCTAAATCGCTCTCTGCGCTTTGGACGCAAGTCAAAGACGTGGCTCTCTGAGACATGATTTGTAGTGTTGGCTCTCTCGACTGACTCTACCCAGTCAGTACGCCACAGCGGTTATTTTGGTGTCAATCAAGGTTCAGATCAAGTGCTCCTAGAGCGACTTGTACAGCCGAGCGATATCAATATGTAACAAAAGTTAGAAGTGAGCCCGTTCCATTGACTCATGCCTAGTTATGACCCGGACGGTAGAGGACCTTCCTTTTGGTTGAAATCATCCGAAGTGGGGTCGATGTTTTAGACGACTGATTTTGCGCGTTTGTTTTCAACTAAAACCGTTTATGTTTTTTTGCTCCAAATTTGAGGCGCATCTGAACCTTTAAATGACCCTTAGAGAGGAATAACTATCACGTAAATTTAGATCCTGTTTTTCTAGTTTACTCATCGTGTAGCTGTATTTTCCTTTCACGGGTAATTTCGCGGTTCAGAGTCTCTTTCAAACAGGAGCAAAGTAGTAAGTTTTAGTTGATCAAGCATGTGTTCCATTTCACTCCCGAGAGAAGGAAAAGAGGAGAAGAGAGCTAAGGTGGTAATTTGAAAATCTGTCTTACACTGTGGTTTTAATTTATTTTGAAAAGTATGGTTGGAAATAAGAACTAGGAAAAGTCTGTGCAATTCCCGAAGCAGACAACAATCTAAAGAAAGTGACGTTGGATATGAGATAAAATTGACCGATGTGATAAAATGAATTGGATCAAATTTTTTGAAGACACGTACTATGAAAACATACTCTTTCTCTTGAAATTGAGAAACCCCATGCATTACACCAACTTCTTTACTAAGCAATTCATATGTTATTATTAGAATGACAGTAATATTTGAATTATATTTCTATGTTTAAACGAACAACGTGTCTATGTTTTAGCAGTAAAGATGGCGAAATGAGAGGGAGCCCTGGACAGATTGGTATAAATTTTACTTTCATTGATAGTTCAATAAAGTGTGTGTTATCTATATCGAGAATAAATTTGCATCTCAACACACTTCATATTGTAACATGTTATTTTGATTTCGATCGTTCAACAGTCATTTTCATGTCGAGACGAGGAGTCATCAAGAACAGAACTCAAACTATTGGGATGATGGTATTTTATTATTTTTTGCTATGATGAATTTTTGATTTATATTAAGTCATTGTCATCGCTTACCGATGGACAATTACACCTTCGGAGAACCACGAGGAATCATGATCTCTGGATTTTGTGGCTCCAGCAGTTTTTTGAAAGGCAAGATATGATTTGAAGGGATGTCCTGTACGCGCGCCGAGTCCTATTGACGAGCGAAAATGAGAGACGGCACCATCGGATGGGCCAGATAGTTTGGAGAACATTTGAATTCTGAATGGTGAGAATTCTTCACGAGTCCCGTGATTATTAGACTTAATTAATTAATTCAGGCAATGCATGGTTTAACATTACTGAATAATTTTGAAAGAAATTGAGTTTTGTTGACTTCATCCAATATTATGTTAAAAATAATGTTTGGTCGGTGAAACGTTATTCAGTCTCCCCAGGCTCTGATCGATGGCCAATCAACAAATTGATTGTAGCCTAATGTTGGTCAATCAAATGATCGGTAACATTTTCTCGAGTGACGCTCGATTTGGTGTCATTTTATCTCGTCACTCATCGTTTGGACATCAATTAAAGTAGTCACGTTACTTGGGAATTATATTCGAACATCGTGGAGAACAAGGAATTAATCTTTGGAAAGTCCTGCTGATTGTTTGGAGGACGAATTTCTTTATTGGGAGAGGTCTGATTCGACTGGATAGATTGATTGGATATCGGTAAGCGATTGGACATTTCCGAAAAGTGATTTATGTTATTATGACAATTGTTTAAGAATTTGATTTGTTAGGACGCTTGGCGTCCATTGTCCTATTTTTGAGCTGTCCAGGGGGTTTTGCCGTTGCTGGGAAAAGTTGTTTTTTGTTGTAATTCCTACCGATATTTTCCGATAATTATGGGTGTTAGGAACTCTAGCTTATGAAGGTTATGAAGACTAGGTTTTCTCAAGTATTTTTTTTATTGTTGACAGAAATTGGAATCATTGCGTGTATACCGACGCTTGAGAATTTTTGGTTGTGAAGTGACCTTCAAAAGTTAACGAATTTTATATAAATTTAGAAACTCGAAATAATTCCCGTTTCTTGTGTTTGCAGTGGTTCTAGTGATATCATTAGTGAATTACGATAACCTTCGGGGATTCATTGAATCCTCGTTTCAGATTGTTCATTCCTCGTTTTCATTCATTCATTTATTAGCATTTATTTTTGATTAATTTCAGAATTTGATTTCGTAACTTAATTTATTTTTGGATACTTCTTCATAATGCTGACAAATGTTTGTAAATTGACTTAGCTTATTTATTCAATTTGTTAACGAGAAACCTTGGGATTTCTAAACATATCGAACATATCAATTTCTCAAAATATGTGAACTAGTATTCTAACTCTTGTATTTGTTATGTCCGGAGAATTTTAGCGTCGAAAGACATTTACTTTTGCGAATAAACTAGAATTTTTCTTATTTAATTTTTTTGTACGACGCTGTTCTGTCTTTTTATTCTTACCTGTGAATGATTTGCGCGATTAATTTAATTTGGTAGAAATTAGTTTGGAGGAATTAAAAAGAAAATTAGGTCCATTAACTTCACGTATTTATTTAAATTTGCTTAGATAATTCGTACATAAATTCTGTTGACAATACACTAAAGAGAACCTTGCAATCAATTTTGGATCGGTCTTTTAAGTCTGAGAGATTACTCACGAGACTGGTTATAAATTATAAGATGCGAATTCTTAGGGTGATTCCACCACGTTTCTCGGCCAGATGACAATCAGTGCACTATCACAGATACTTAGGTGGAGTACCTGTCTTTCACTAGTTAAACTTGATTTGAATTGAATTTTATGAGTCTAATTTTTCAATAGTTTTTAATAGTTATTAACAATTAATAATGAGTCACACCCACTATTCACCAACAATTACTACTGATTCCCTTGAACTGCAAGAAAATCGTTTACTTTCTGTTTTAGGATGCCGATTCCCCGAACAATTTCTAATTAATGCTCCCTAATATTATTTAGGAACACTCCGAATGTTTAATAGTAAAGATTGAATCCGAAATATTAGGAAAAGTCGGACCGATTCCAATGATATTTCCGTCAGGAATTTGTAGCTCTTAGGGAGCGGGTTTTTTTCAGACTGGCGATTTTTTGGGAGCCTCCTCTATTTATTTTTTCAAGAATTGGGAAATTGATTGGAGTGGGAGAGGTGGTGTGATTCCCACCTCTTCGATTTTGAGTTTATTAACCTGGCTCTACTTTGTGACGTGACATTTTCTAACCGACCAAAAATGTGCATCACCTTCGGCCTTCCTCCCTCTGGCCTCCTCGCCGTTACGAAACTTAACTAAATTGGGACCTAAAAAGGTTGCCGGGCGCCAGCTAATTTTCCTGATCGAGAAATCAGCATCTCGAAAACCTAAACCTAATTTAAAATCGCAAAACGTATCGCAAACCCGTACTTACATCTAATTCAGCAAGGGGGTTGAGGGAGAGGTAACGGATGCCTGCGCTGCTCAGTATGCTAGGTTGTGGAGAGAGGGGTGGATTCGGGGAAAAGGGCGAAAATGTTCAAAAGTAAATTCTCGAACTCCACTGACGTTTTTACAAAATTTATCTATTTTACTTAATCAACTCGAACACTGGTGTCGGAAATTTCCCGGTTGACTAAAGCCAACGGTATTGATTTTCCCCCGCCGTGGCGAGGATAATTCCAACAAAAAACGAAAAGTAGAAAAAAAAATAGAAAAAGTAACCCCAGCTAAGCCCGCGAGGCCCCGGAGGGTGCTCGGGATTTCTCTCAAAATTCAGGACCCTGTAAAAATAATTTATTATGAATTTCTCAATTGAAGACCTCCCCATAATTCCACGAGTCCTCAAGAGGGGCTCGGGATTTTCCCAAAAGGATTTAGGGCCCCATGAAAGGGCTTAATTTACAAATTTTTCCCGTGGGTGGATTAGCAATTCCAACTCCACGTAATTCCGCGGGCCCTCGAGAGAGGTCCGGGATTATTCCCAGCGCAAAAAAATGATGTAAAGTCGTAGAATAGGAATTTTTAATATCACCGAGGAAATCCTCGGCGAGCCTATAAGAGGCGATACGAGAGAGCGAAAGAGATGGAGAGTAGTGTGCGAGAGAGTTCACACGGCCCAACGTTCACGACACGCGTTATAAGAATTTTCCGGCGGTAATTAATTCCCGACGCCTCAACGCCTTCACCGATCGGCGTCGTGCAAACTCCACCAGCGAGGGGGAATATTCGCGAACCTCCTCCCAAAATTGGGGATTTCCACCGTTGAAGGGGACCGCGATATCTCCGTTTTTCGAAAACGGGATTTCCTCAGCACCGTTGGGCTGGAATTCACGCTCAACATTGAGCGGAGCGGAGTGGGGGAAAACACTCGAAGCCGCGACGGCCTCGACATCCCTCAAGGTTAAACGAATAAATTTCTCGCATTCCACGGGGTTTTCGGCGGTTTCCCCCGGGATTTTCACGTCTTTTTCGCGCGATACCGCCTCAAAACCTCCCCAGGGACGGCCCTGTGGGATGAAAAATCCTCCACACGCGATCAGCCGTGGTTTTCGAATAAACCAGGGCTGGGAAAACACTCGCGAACACCTCACGGAGGGAAACCCCGTTCGATCCGTTGATCGAACAGGATCGATGTACACTCGCGAACTGGATTAATTATGCGATCTCCAGTAACCGGTGATACTGTCTCCTTCTTGCTTTTTGCTTCTCTGGGGAAAAACGTCCTGTGGCTCGTACGTCCTGGCGATAACTGCCAAAAAGATGGCGGAACTCATACCTCACCGGGACATTAGTTCCGGTGGATTTAGCGCGATGGCACTAATTGTCCTGGCGCGCTAAGATCTCCCCATTCAAATTTGAGTGGGGGAATTATTTTAATTAACTTTCCCTAATACCCTAATTATCGCGGCTAGTCTTTCCCGGTTGTTTCCCCCAGGGATCCGTGGACATACTAACCTTAACTAAACTTAACTTGTACGGCAATTCGGGGAACTGTCGGTGGTAACACCCCCGCCGACCTTCCAACCATAGCACGTAAAATAAAATTCCTCACGAATCCCTCTTTTAGGGGTGCTGGCACTCGCAGCCAGACGGTTGATCCCGGGAAGATTTCGCGAACAGAATAACCCCTAAATCTACGTCGGACGATAATACTAATTATCCCTCTTCGCGGCGCGATTCAGGACCGACACGATTTCCCACTAATTAACTGATCCTATAATCCTTACCTAACCCTAAACTTCCCCTAAACTTTAAGCATTTGACATATAAACTTCTGGCAAGGAATTTAATGATAATCTTACTGCAGCTCCATTGCTCCAGCATGTCTCAAATATAACCATATTTCCTGTGAAACAATTGTAATAAAGGTATGAAGAGACGATGAGTTTTCACTATTTTTCTTTTCAAAATATATCCACGTTGGAATGCATAAGCCTTCAATATTCACAATCATTCATCAAATCATACGAAGACCATTTGGAAAATTTATAGATAAAGGAGGAGGTGTGTAGCATAGACACTTTTCACATTTTATCAAATGTTTATAACTTGAAACCAAATGAACTCATCGAGCACAATTTAGGATTATTACTTAGGTGAAGTAATTTTTATTTTCTAAATAAAAAAACTATCCCAGTCTATAAAAATTTCAATCAGCCATGAATACTTTCTTCCTGACCAAGACCCCCGCAATCTTGTGACTACGATTGCCAATAATGCTCTAAAGAGTATGAATAATTGAGAAAAAAGTATTTCGTTTTTTTAACTTTCCATTCTATCGAAATTGCAATGAGTCATTAATATTTTTTTTTAAGTCTTGACCAAGACGTCATTACGATTGTCAATGCCGATCGGATGATTGTGAAGAATAATCACCGTCAAAGCAATCGTGAAATCGGAAAAGTCTGAGAAAAAGTGACGAAGAAGAATTTATGATGCTCGTCAATACTTCCGTAATAAAAAGAAAACTAATAACAAAAATGGAAATGAGAAAAAACGAATGGAAAAAAATACGGAATTGTGATAAATTGTGATTTTCCGGGTCTATTTTTTACCCCATATCTCATTTTCTCCACTTATTTCATGCTTCGCCATTCGCTTTTGGGAATCTTCAGGAGTCTTGACTTCATAAAAAAATAGCATTACTTCGAAATGACCGATCATGTTCTCCGTAACTCTTTGCACTCCATCACATGATTTTTGCCAACATTTTCGTGAGTCCATCGAGTAAATCTAAGAATCGAAGGGTGTATTAAACTTCATTTTATCAAGCGCTCCAGCGGGAAGGCTCATGACTTCCATGAACGTAGAACGTTTATGTCCACATATATCACACTCTAAGTGTCCAATCCAACTGGGAGTCGAATGAAAAATTTTCTTTGCAAAATTGCGGAGATCGTCTTTACAATTGACGTACTCGATTCCTTCCATGGTTTTTACAGCCTTGAAGTAATCGAGCAAGATTGCTGCTCGTTGTTGATATGGCCATGCCCCAACCTGCCTGACGACACTATCCTGAATCATTTTGTATAAATGATTGTGGGGTGTTCTTTTCATCTGTGGCGAAAAGACAGGAAAATACATTGGCAATATTGAGGTGCTGAAATGTAGCAGAAGCTAATGGCGGGATATAATTGCACAGATAAACAAATACTTAGGTAAATGTCTAGTTTAACCCTCTAAACGATTCCATCTTTTTTATGATGGAGTGTGTAGGTTTCTGGCCCTTATTTCAGGGTCAGGAAGCCGTTTTTGGCGTAAACAATTCGGTTGGGGAAATATGTTTGTTAGTATACTGCTCTCTGCGTTATCCACGGCCACGACGAGGACGAGCGGTGTTGTCAGCTCCAAAGATATAACATGTTGGCACACTTAAAAACAGTTGATAAACGGAAAAATGTTAAATTTTGGTGATAATCTCGTACGGCTCACCAGACAACCTAATATCACTGACTCATCTCGAAGAGTGCTGTGCTTACCGCTACCCTTCTGTAGCTTTTCAATTTATTGAATATAATGTGTTCATGAAGATTACGCGACGATGCTCGATTCTAACTGGCTGTAATGTCACATTTTTTCCATTCTTCAGAATTGGTAAACCTCTACATTTTTCGAGTATCATCCTTTCTCGAATTTTATGCTTATTTCCCTCAGTGTATAGCCCTCCAGATGTCTTTTGCTTTCTATCTGCCAATTCTCTCCAGTTTTCAACATATCTTTTCGATAATAACCCAACAGGATTAACAGACGGTATGGAATTGCAGGAGACACATAAACGACCTTCCTTGTGTCCATTTTCCAGTGCAGAAACTGCTACCGAACAGTCTTTCATGGCATCCACACCTCTTCCACACATCATGCATTCAAAGGCATCTGGATTATGCCCCGCAGCACAAGCTGCACATCCGGTGGTGGCAGGTGGGACAACACCATTGAGTTGATTGGACTCGAAGCCTTCGTGGAAAGAGGAGTGAGCCAAGGGTCTTTTATGTATCTCAGGAGTTAATTGTCTGTTTGAGTCGGATGTGTCGTGGTCTGATATCTCAATCGTGCCTGCTATTGATGATGGAGGGGGTTTTTCTGGGATATTACGGCCTGGAACTTCATTCTCTACCTCATTTCGGGTACTTCCGTATTCTCCACATGTAGCTATCTCCTCAGTAGTTCCTCCACCATTAGTTGCTTCTCTGCCAGAATTCTGCCCCCCAGCACCTACGTCCTCACTGCTAGAATTTTCAGGGCTTCCAATAGTAGTAGCAATAGCTTCTTCAGCACTAATAGTCTCTTCACTTTCAGAATTTTCAGTATTTTTATCTGATACAGATGATGTGATATTCTAAGTAGCGTCATCATCAGTATCAAATCCCCTACCGCACAATTTGTAGCGCTCTCAGACGTTTCATCGTTATCCTCTGCCTTATCTATTCTCTCAGATCTCTTCGACTCACTCTCAGTTGCGCGAAACTCCTTGGCATCAGTGCTCATATTTTGACTGGGCTGCTGCTGCTGCCTGCGTCCTCGCTTCTTCCTCTCCGCCGCCTTATCAGGACCTTGACCCTCAAGTTCTTCCCTTGTTTCTCGTTCACTACCCTTACCCTCAGCAGTATTGTATCCAAGATCGTCCAAACGACCACCAACTACTATGGACCGACCTTGTAGGTAATCGATGTGTTCTTTCACAATCATACCAGGCCGGGTCTTGTTGCTGTGAAACACTCCTCGTTTTATCTTCTTGATTGCACACTCGACAGACGCACTGGACGCTGGCAGACGGCCATATCCGTATTTGTGCCACGTGACACCTGTCCATAAAGGAAGATGACTGATGTCATGGACTAACCGAACAACTATTGCCAGATATCTGTGCCCATTTACCTCTGTTCCATTGTCCATGCAGGGTTGACCCTTTGTTGATTTCATCAGCTTCTCAACTTCTTCTCGCATTGATTGGGCTATAACCTGCCACGAACTCGGAGCGGTAACAGGTGAAGACAAAGTATAATCAGTAATATCCGTATCGGGGTTCTGAGCAGTGTCATCTTTTGGATCATCAGTTTCTTCGTGTTCAATCAATTTCTCATCTTCCTCTACAAAACAGTTTATTTGAATCAAATCCAGATTTTCATTCAGTTTATTGCGACTTTTAATCTTTGATATTGATTTTCACATTAGTGCATCCTATATTTTATGAATTCTTCGTATCGAATAAATGTTTAGCAAATTCTAACAATCAATTTATTCAAGGGAAGGGTAGTATGAAAGTTGGGAGTCATGGGTTAGTGAATTAAGATCTACCTTACGTCGCATATCAATTACCTATGATTAAAAATGACAAAACTAGTGTAAAAGAAGTTGTTAATGTAGTATGAAAATGCAGGTCTCCCCTTTTTGCAACATAATTTTTTTCCAAACTTTGGAAAAATTTGGAGTAAAAAAATTACTAGCAATGTTCTTGAAATTCAAAGCCTAAAAAATCAATTTCTCATTCTTCTGGTCATTACATATAAATGGTACCATTTTACATGTAAACAAAAGCAAAATTAAGTGTTTACAATTCGAAATTTGAAAAAGAAATATATAATTGTTATTCTATATATTTTTTCAGAAATTTTGACAAATAAAAATTTTAGCTGTAAAATTGGAAGCCTAGGACTTCTCAAAAATATTTAAACGTTTTAAGTGTTCTTAAGCTGAATTAATAATTAAATTTTCTTGTATCAATTATTCATTTTTCGTCATAAATCATTTTCAAGGTATGGTAAGTCTCAATCTAATAACCCACCTCTTTCAAATTTTATACTAACCTTCCCTTAATTAGAACGAAGAAATAGTCTTAAACTGAAAAAAATTTCATTTGGTATGAGTAAAGTATTTATTTGGATTAAGGCCCGCATCTACTATCTGTAGAACGCGATCTTTTATTTTAATTCTATCTTGTTAGCCTGAATGGTTACAAAAATATAATGAAAAAATGGGAAAAAATTATTGAAGAGCGGTAAATCACGCTATTGACTGAGAGGGATCTGCCAAGCTCACAAAAACTGAGTAAAAATAAGCAGCTTACCATTGCTTTCTACTAGATTGAGTAACAGTTAAATACAATGGTAAGTTGCGTACTTTTCATTATTTTTCTGTAAACTGGGTAGATCCCTTTCAATCAATATCGCGATTTAGCACTCTTAAATCATTTTTCCTCTTTTGTAAATTATATTTTAATAACCATTTAATATATTTTAGGCTACCAAGATAGAATTTAAACAAAAGTTCATGTTCGATACATAGTCAATGCGGGCCTCAAATAAAGATTTTTAGAAATGAAAAAGACATCCAATAGTTTTTTTTGACAATTCGAAAAGAAATTTTTGTTTTCTATTATCTAGATAAAATCATTTATTTGATTCCAATGAATCATTTTCTGACTGCAACTGTTGGAGATGATCACCTGTTATTAGACCTAGAAGTCTATCCTTCAAGCGTTGACCCATTGATGGTTTAGTTGTTCCTTTAGTGCAACCGTTAGTCTCGAGTAGTCCAGCCACAAAGAAATATTTCAAAGTCTTAAGGATATCTTCTTTGGTCGTCAACTTCATCAATAGCCCCAAGGAAGCTAAGTAAAATGTTTTAACTAGTCTAGGGGTACTTGTGAGCAGCTTTGCATACATTTTTATAAAATGTGCAACATCGTAACGAATATAGCAGTCACTAACTTTTTCAGTCAATCTGCTATCTGAGTAACTCTCGATCGTCTTGTGAGGAGTGAAAGCTATAACACTTGCGTTTACCAAAGCTCGGCTTGAGTCCGAAACGACTTCCGGAGGTTTGGGGAATCCAGCCTGAAGCCACTGTACCAGGAAATGTACAAGTGTTATTGTGTCACGTTTTTCAGAGAGCATTTGCCCTATTGAGAATTGACCACCTGAACAATTGACGACAGCGACGTAAATGAAAATGGCCTTGATTTTTTCCTCATTCAATTTTACAAAAGTTTGAGGGAATCCCCCAGTAGCATCGAAGTGTAATGTACCGGTTTTTGATGTTCTCAAGTACCTGCAGTACACATGTCGCTGTAGCGTTGACCAGTAAAGAATAAGGAAAGGATCAAGTGCTACTTCATGAATCGTCTTCCGATAGTCAGAAGCTTTCATAATTGCTAGAGCCAAACTGGGATCTTGGTGATAATACTCCAATTTTCTTACTTCACATTTCGCTCCTCTTAGAACGGCCTGAGAAGGCACCATGAGTGCTGACTTATTGTGTTCGGAATGTTTGAAATTAGGAGCCAAGTGTGCCTGAAAAACGTCAGCAACCTGCCTTCCTAATTCATCACCGTATTATCTTCTAGTCAAGGCTCTTAGACACAATTTACCACGTCTTCCATCCCCTGGAGTGACTTGACATTTGCAAATAATTTCATCGCCTGTGGCTCCAGAATCGCAGTGAAGTGTGCTCCCACAATCACAATGGGCTGAAAAATGAAAAAGGATAAGTGAAAAAAACCAAATTGTGGCCATGAGTATATCTGGAGTAAATTGAATCACAATTTAGAAACCCATTTTATCGTATTTTGTTTTGAAAAAACTATTTTTTTTAATTCATTAAAAAATTGCTCTCTTCTCTGGAATTTGTCTCTACTTTGCGTAGAAAACTAGTATGACTTCTTAACTTGAAAACTGCAATTTTTAATGGGAAATTAAAGATCT
This sequence comes from Fopius arisanus, assembly GCF_000806365.1. Classification (NCBI taxonomy): domain Eukaryota; kingdom Metazoa; phylum Arthropoda; class Insecta; order Hymenoptera; family Braconidae; genus Fopius; species Fopius arisanus. The sequence goes on from NW_011887859.1 coordinate 298,189, forward strand.
GTCGATATGTTTAACAATTGAAGAGATTTGACGAGATCGGAAATCAAAATTGGTTCTAATTTATTCCAAAAATCTATGATTTCTCACTAGTCTCAGAATCATAAATAAAAAATATTTCTCACCATTGAAATCCCCAGACGTGCCGTCAGCTCAGATTCTACTATTCTTACTTTGTCCAGGCAAATTAGGTCTAACATATGTGTTTCATAAAGCCAAGACGCTTTATATGTAGAAATGTGTGTTTTGATCGTCTGATTAACGGGCAAGTAATTTTAAGCGATCAAAGTTTGTACAATCCGAGAAAAAAATTAAAAACTACCCTCAAAAATGGTTTTTCGCGATTAACTTGCAAAGTACACTAGATATAGAAAAAAAGGTCGGATATAATTTGAAGAGCAAAATATTTCCGATAAAAAATATATGAAGCACTTCATCTCTATTTTGTACCGTTCAACCCCTACAGCTGTTCAAATGTACGATAGGCGAAAAAATTTGATAAAAAATGGAAAAAATGTCATTTTTCAATTTCAAATAATAGTGAAAAATATTTAAAAATCTGAGTCATTATATTTTCATAGCAATATAATTTCATTCGAAAAATTACTATGAAATAGGAAGGGTAACTTCTAATCTAATACATGAAAAAAATTTTTTTTCCCTCCATAATTTTATATTCTTGAATATGAAACACAGTTTATTTGAAACATTTTTACCCATCCCTTATATTTTAGAAGGTGGACGCGATTTTCCGATTCCACCCCTCAATATATCACCGCGCTGAAAACCTCTACTCTGGGAGTCCACTATATCTATATATATCGCATGCGTTGCCAGCTACTGTGACGTCACATTTACGCTGTGTTTGTGCGCGGAATGACAACATTGGATATTTGTGAGCCTGAAAATGATGGAAAGACCCGTGAAAGTCTTTTCGCCAGTTGCTCTGTCTCTTTCCCTCCCTTCCACTCTTGCTCTCATCCTTACTCGCTCAAGCAAGGAAGATAAGCGAATGATACATGCTAAATAATGTTAAGTGATGATTAATTTATTGATAATTAATAATTAATTATCATTTGTTAGATGATTATTGAGATTCGCATGAATAAATTGTCAATAACAATTTTTTTTAAATCAATAAATTTCAATTGATACGAAAATTGAAGTAGTTTTTGATGAATAAATAAGTCCAATTATGAAATATTTTTTCGCAAATATTTCATACTATTAAACCAATTTCACTTTTTTGGGAAATGTTCGTCTCATTGTACTCGACATAGATCATTTTATCTTATAGAGCATTACTTTATAGAGCAGTTTTGGTAAAAAAACAGAAAAATTGAAATATCTTGGAAATTTGGAACTAACCGGTATATATATTTTTAATGCTCCTTATAGCTGACATCAAGACAAATACGTTAAATGGGAATAGAATCATATCCGTTGGATAGTTTTTGAGATATTCCAGAAATTAGATGTAGAAACGAATAAGAATTTCTCAAAAATGGCTCGATTGATTGGGCTGAAATTTGGCACACAGTCGTCATTAGTAACTATCATTTGACGAAATGACGAATTGTTCTGAATTTTTTGAGCCAGATTTTGACCACCAGATGGACATCCGCACATACACACGGGGTGATCTAACTTCTTATTTTTACGTTACAAACCATTTTACATTGTTTCGAAGCGAAATTAAGAAATCGAAAAATAGATCGATGACAATGCTTCCCTTCGGAAGCAAGAAGGCGTTAAATTGGCCCACTTCTTTTCAAGATATAAAATATATGTTTTTATAGATATAAAAAATCGAATATCTCCGGAACAACTGGGCTGATTGAGCCCAAATGAAATTAGAACCGTCGCTTTCAAAGAATGAAAATGTTTCCGAAATTTCAAGTTGATATGCCCATTTTTGCGGAGACTGGAGCGCGTACAACGATGTTTTGGAAAAAAACAGAAATACGGAAATATCTTGAAAACTTTGTACCGACGGCTACATAGATTTTCATTGATCGAAACAGGGGCCATCGAGACGGACATTTTAGCAGAAAAAATACCTCAATCGTCTAACTAGTTTTCCAAATATTTACAAAAAACTTTTAAAAAAGAAAAGGCTTTTTTTCCGGAACCATTGGACTGATCGAGCCGATTCTACGGCCAGAGTTAGTCCACAGTGGGATCTATAATTTGACAAAATTTCATATTTTTTTGAATTTTTTTTTTCTCTTATTGTTGGATTTTCGAAAATTTAATTTCCAAGAATCGGCGAATGGGAGGGGGCATACAGACATGATCGCTAAACTTCGTCTTTTTACGTTTCAGACCATTCTGCATCATTTTCAATAAAAATTACAAAAAGTCAAAATTTAACGATTACAAAGCTTCCATTCGGAAGCAAAAAGACATTCCATTTTTTAAGCAGAGGCTTCCGGAAATGACACACTGAAATGGAAGAAAAATTAGCAGGATCGGAGATCATTATGTACAAAAATTAATGAATTTACTAAATACATCTTTAGGTTACAATTTTTTTGGATTCGTAAAAAAAAAGGCAGTGTCTATAGACACTGTATATGGCAATTTCCATACGCCCAAGGCAACGTTTACCATATGTTTAAGCTCTTTCTTGCCATTCACGTATGGCAAAAGCCGTACACGCATGGCAAAAGCCGTACACGAATGGCAAAAGCGATACACGTATGGCAAAAGCCATACGCACACGGCCATACGCACATGGCCTTTGCCATGCGTGTACGGCTTTTTCCATGTGCGTATGACAAGAAAGGGCTTAAACATATGGTAAACGTTACCTTGGACGTATGGCAATTGCCATATACAGTGTCTATAGCCACTGCCTTTTTTTTACGGATCCAAAAAAATTGTTACCTAAAAATGTATTTAGTAAATTAATTAATTTTTCTACATAAAGATCTCCGATCCTGCTAATTTTTCTACATAATGATTTCCGATCCTGCTAATTTTTCTTCCATTTCAGTGTGTCATTTCAGGAAGCCTCTGGTTAAAAAATGGAATGTCTTTTTGCTTCTGAATGGAAGCTTTGGAATCGTTAAATTTTGACTTTTTGTAATTGTCATTGAAAATGATGCAGAATGGTCTGAAACGTAAAAATACGAAGTTTCGCGATCATAATTTTTGGAAATTAAATTTTAGAAAATATAACAATAAGAGGAAAAAAAAAATTCGAAAAAATATGAAATTTTGTCAAATTATAGATCCTACTTTGGACTAACTCTGGCCGTAGAATCGGCTCGATTAGTCCAATAGTTCAGGAGAAAAAGCCTTTTCCTTTTTAAACGTTTTTTGTAAATATTTCGAAAACTAGTTAGCCGATTGAACTATTTTTTCTTTTAAAATGTCCGTCTCGATGGCCCCTATCTAGATCAATGAAAATCTATATAGCCGTCGGTACAAAGTTTTCAAGATATTTCCGCATTTCTGTTTTTTTCCAAAACATTGTTGTACGCGCTCCAGCCTCCACAAAAATGGAGATATCAACTTAAAATTTCGGAAACATTTTCATTCTTTAACAGCGACGGTTCTAATTTCATTTGGGCTCAATCAGCCCAGTAGTTCCGGAGATATTCGATTTTCTATATCTATAAAAAGATATAGATTTTATATTTTGGAAAGAAGTGGGCCAATTTAACTCCTTTTTGCTTCCAAATGGAAGCATTGTAATCGATCTATTTTTCGATTTCTTAATTTCGCTTCGAAACGATGTAAAACGGTTTGTAACGTAAAAATAAGAAATTTGATCACCCCGTGTGTATGTGCGGTTGTCCATCTGGTTGTCAAAATCCGGCTCAAAAATTTCAGAAAAATTCCTCATTTCGTCAAATGATAGTTATTAATGACGACTGTGTGCCAAATTTCAGCCCAATCAATCCAGCCATTTGTGAGAAATTCTCATTCGTTTCTAGATCTAATTTCTCGAATATCTCAAAAACTATCCAACCAATATGATTCTTTTCCCATTTAACGTATTTGTCTTGATGTCAGCTATAAGGAGCAATCAAAATATATATACCGGTTAGTTCCGATTTTCCAAGATATTTCAATTTTTCGGTTTTTTACGAAAACTGCTCTATAAACTAATGCTCTATAAGATAAAATGATCTATGTCGAGTACAATCAGACGAATATTTCCCAAAAAAATGAAATTGGTTTAATAGTATGAATCATTTGCGAAAAAAATTTCATAATCGGACTTATTGATTTATCAAAAACTATTTTAATTTTCGTATCAATTGAAATTTAATGATTAAAAAAAATGGTTATTGAAAATTTATTCGTGCGAATCTCAATAATCATCTAACAAATGATAATTAATTATTAATTATAAATAAATTAATCATCACTTATCATTATTTAGCATTTATCATTCGTTTATCTTCCTTGCTTGAGCGAGTAAGGACGACAGAAAGAGAGGTAGGGAGGGAAAGAGACAGAGTAACTGGCGAAAAGACTTTCACGGGTCTTTCCATCATTTTCGGGCTTTGAAATATCCAATGTTGTCATTCTTTGTCATTCTGCGCACTCACACAGCGTAAATGTGACGTCACAGTAGCTGGCAACGTATGCGATATCTATAGATATAGTGGGGCCTTGCTATATATATAGATAGCAGAGTCTTGCGATATATACAGGGTGTCCCAGAAGCACATGCTAATCCTTTACCAGCATGTGCAGGGGGTGATTCTGAGCCGAAAAGTCCTTTTCCACTTTTTTTTTCAGAAGCACC